>NC_133779.1:60593201-60770576 GCF_003597395.2 Chelonoidis abingdonii | reverse complement strand
ACACTGCATCTCTCGAGCTGTGCGACTATCCTGTGCCCTGACTGGTCCTCTGGTCAGGTGACAGCCAGGCTCACTGATCTTGTTAACCCCTTACAGTCAAAAGAGATATAAAGTACTTCTGTTCTATTAACTCCTACTATCTGTTTATGACACCCCGTAACCCTGACAAGGCTGGGCCCAGGATCCCTGGGGGCCTGAAACCCCACTCCCTAACAGGGGTTAGGATGTCCCCACTCCAGGGTCCTGTCTCCACACTGGCCACTTCCCAGACCCCCTGATCAGTGCATTAAATTCAATCCAAATACAATTATTAAACAGCAACTGTAAGAAATATAAGAGGAAAAAAAAGGTTAAAGGAATAGGAATCCCACCCTGTGGGCATGGGGACACCACAACCAGCCATCTCTGGGATGTAAGGAAAGTTCACCGCCTGTTCCCCCCACATCCCAGGCCTCCCTCCCAGCCCTGGCTGTGCTGTGGTGACACCAAGGTCAGACCCTGCTCTGGCAGTGCCCATCCGCCCTCAGTTTCCAGGGGACAGGGTCCTTCTCCCCAGCATCAGGCCCCCGCCCCGTCAGGCCCAGGTCCCCTCTTTGAGTCCAGTCTGTAAGGTCTCATGTCTGGTGACATCTCCCTGCTCTGGGCCTCTGCTGCTCATAGCGCTTGGCTGCGGGGTTACAGGTGGCAGGGCTGGTGCCCACTGCCCCAGCTCTGGCCCCCAGCTCCCCCTGCACCTCGTATCTGACTCCCCATCGGCGCGGCTGGTCTGCACCACACCTGCCCAGCCCCTGACTCCCCCTCTTCTGGTTCTGGCTGCTGCTCTTCCCTTAGCTCTGCCCTGCCCCAGCTCACACAGAGGACAGGACCTTGGGCTCCTGATTCCCTCATTGGCCTGCAGCCCTGTCAGTCAGGCTGACCTGTAGCATTGCCCACTCCCCCTTGGTCTCGGGGACTGTCAGTTGCAGGATCCTGACTCCTCTTCCGCCCTTCCCCTTCATTTGGTATCGGGCAAGGGCCAACAAAAAAATAAAAAACACCCCACTACAGTTCAGTGAGTGGCCAAGAGCCCCCTGCTTCTGCCGGCCACACCTATGTGTTGTCTCGCTCAGACAATTCAGCAAAAGGGTTCCCCAGAAAAGCCTCCAAATAAAATCAGACAATGGGCCGGCTCCCCTTCCCCACTACCCCTTGGTGTTCCAGGCAGAAGAAGCACAAACAGAATCCCCCATGTGCAGGGGTGGCTGGACCCCAAGGGAATGCAGGAACCCCATAAACTACCTGTGCCTAAAGCTAAAGGAAACCGTTAGTGGTTGCAGTGCATCCAACACCCAATGGCAATCTCCCTTGTCCTCTGGCAGCATCGTGGTGCGGCCAATCCGGGGACGTACCTTATGCAGCATGTGCTGTTGCACCTTCCTTCCTGGACCTGGAGCCCCTGGTGGGTCAGGGAACCAATTTTTGCTGCTGGAACAAAATCAGGGGAAAACTCTTCTGGACTTTGCTTCAGGGACTGGAACAAGGAGAAGGGATGGACTTTTCTGTAATGATTACAGAGGTTTCCGTTTTAGTGAGGCGTGGGTCAGGTTTCCTGGGGAAGAACAGGATTCGTCCCTCCCAGTCTGGGAACAGTTCCTAGATTAACCCTGTTCTCTCTGCACAGCTGCAGAGTGAATCATTCCTTCCTCAGCCATTGCAGGTCCTCTTCTCTTCTCCCCAGGGTAGCCTGGGAGCCCCTTCCTCAGCCCTCTGCCAAGCAGAGCAAATATCTGAAACCCTGAACTCTCTGTCCCCAACCCCTGCCTGCTGCACACAGCGACACATGGGAAATTGTTCCCCTTCCGAGATGTCTCCCCCTTTTGGAGATATGCTGAGATCAGGCACTGGGCTGATTCTCCACCATGTTGTGTTGTCATTTACACCAGTGCAAAAAGGGTCTAGAATGCTGCCATTCTGGGTCGGTGGAGTTGTACACCCACTTTGCACTGGTGTGAATGAGTTTGAAAGGTGCAGCCAACAGAGAATCTTTTATTGTACACAGACCTGTCTATGGGGGGATGAAGGGGCAGGTGACCCGGGCCCCACTGCTTTGAAAGGGCTCGGGGCTCCCAGTCACTGCCACTGCTACAATGGTAACAGCCAGAGACCCGGGCCCTTTTAATTGCTACCAGAGCCCTGGGCGGTGCACGCCTGGCAGCGCTGAAGGGTCTATTGGGGGAGGCTAGCCCCCAGCCCTGCCCCTTCAGGGGTACGGAGACAGCCCCCCCAACCTCGCTGAGGTATAACAAACAAAATAATGAGATCCCCATAATGAGTTTACAAAGTCTGCAAACGTGGGTGCGTGCGTGGGTGGGTGAGGGAAGGGAAGACTTTTCCAAATTAAAAAAAAATCCAACTTTTCAACTGGAAAAGGTGAAAAGGAGTTTTAATTCTTTAGAAAAATACATATTTTGGGGTGTGACACAGGGTGCCCGGGGCAGGGCACATGGAAAATGCCCAGGGTCGGGTGGACTGCAGAAAAGAAGAGCAGCTTCTCCCAAAGCTGGTGGTTTGCACTGTCGTTACATTCACTGGCCAGTCACACACGGGGAAAATAACAGAAACTGAACAGGGTTCATCTAGGATCTGTTCCCAGAATGGGAGGGGTGAATCCTGTTCCGCCCCAGAATTCAAGCAACCTCTCCCTGCTCAGCCCTGACTCGCGCCTCACCAAAACAGGAAATTACTTAATCAGTACAGAACAGTCCCTTCTTGTTTCGCCCCCTGAAGCAAAATCCTGGCGATTTTTCTCCTAACGGTGGAATTTGTTCCAGCAGCAAAGAGTGATTCCCTGACCCCACCCATCAGGGGCACCTGGACCATAAAGGACAGTTCCTCAGCACACACTGTGTAAGGTACGTCCCCAGATCGGCTGCCCCACGATCCTGCCACAGGACAGGGGAACTTGCTGTTGGGGGTTGGACACATTTGACCCACTAACCCCTTCCTTTAGCTTTAGGCACAGGCAGCTTTGGGGGCCCCCTGGGGACCGGCCACCACCACATATGCGGGCACCTGTTTGTGCTTCCCCTGCCTGGAGCAAGGGGGCAGTGGGGGAGGGGAGCCGGGCCATTGTTTGATTGTATGGGGAGGCTTTTCTGGGGAGCCCTTGTGTTGAATTGTCTGAGCGACCCAACACACGGGCGTGGCCAGCAGAGGGATATAACTGTGGGAAATGGGAGGTTTCCCTACTCTCGCTGACTTCATTTTACATTTTTTCACCTGGGACAAGGTGACAAAGGAAGAAAATGATGCTAAATGCCAGGGGGCCGATGGTGGGAAGAGAGGTCCTGTCCCCTAGCTGCTGAGGGCGTGTGACACCGCCAGAGGAGGGTCGAACCACAGTGACACTGCAACTCGTGCAGGGCATGGGAGACAGGCCTGGGACCTGTGAGGAGGAGATAGTGAACTTATCTCATGTGCCAAAGCCAGTGGGTCGTGGTGTCCCCATGCCTGAGAAGTTATCTGTAGATTATTTGACTTCTTACAATTTGTAACCAAAGATCCTTTTCTTACAATTTGGTGGGTTTATGTGCGCACTAATAGGAGATATCTCTATACGTTTACTGTGTGCAGGTTAATAAATTGTCTCTGGGCACCAAGTACTGATCATGGCTGGAATTGTGTTTCTTTCCCCAGGAAAATGGCAGGTACAAGAAGTTTCTGGGCAGATTTATTTTTAGAATGGGTAAATAACCTTAATGGTCTGTCCCATGAGGAATATGAAGAATTCCAGGCTGCTGTCTGTGCAGGAAACCTTGCTGAAGCCATCGCGGTGGTGAGGAAATCTGATGCCTTGTTAAAAAATACCAAGCTTGACGTTGCCATCACCGGAGAGCAGGGCTCTGGCAAGTCATCTTTCATCAACGCCATCAGAAGCCTAGCTGACGATGATGAAGGTGCAGCTGAGACCGAGGTGATAGAATCAGTAAAGGAGGCAACTCCTTATCCACATCCCAAGCACCCAAATGTCATGATGTGGGACCTGCCTGGGATCGGGACACCAAATTATCCAACAAACACATATGTGAAAAAGGTGAATTTTGCTCACTATGATTTCTTCATCATTATCACAGCAGGACGGTTCCGAGAGTCGGATGCCAGCCTGGCCCAGGAGATACAGAGGATGGGGAAGAAGTTTTACTTTGTCCGCTCCAAGGTGGACGTGGACCTGCGCAGTGAAAGAAAAGGAAAAACGAAGGTCGAGGAGGAGACAGTCCTGCAGACTATCAGAAATGACTGCATCAGGAACCTGCAAGAAGCAGGCATCCTTTCCCCACAGGTTTTTCTGGTGTCGAGATGGGACTTTGAAAAGTACGATGCTCCCCAACTTCAGGAGACCTTTTCGAATGAACTTGATACTCACAGGAGACATGCCATCTTTCATGTCCTGCTCAGCACTTCTGAACAACCCTTAAACAGGAAGAAAGAGGCCGTGGAGCAGCAGATCTGGAAGCAAGCCTTTAACTCAGGCATTATCGCTGCTATTCCTCTCCCATTTCTCTCTGTTTGGTGGGATGTTGGCATCTTGGTGGATACCGTGACTAAGTTCTGTGAGAGCTTTGGCCTGGACGACTATTCCCTCAGAGCCCTTGAAAAGCCCATGGGCAAGTCTGGTGAGCTGAAGGCTGAGATACAATTCCCGCTGGCCAAAGATAGATCAAGAGGTGAGGTTTTCAAGCTTCTGAAAGAGGCTACAGGGCAGGTTATGATGCTAGCTAAGTATTTCACCAGCATGGTCCCAGGGATTGGTACTGTGATTGCAGCAGTGACGTCTTACAGAGTCACAGGCAGATTGCTGCGTACGTTTGTGGCTCACGTTGCAGAAGATGCTCAAAGAGTCCTGAAAAGGGCTTTGGAGGGAGCTGAGAAAAGAGATTAACAATAGCCACAAAAGAGCAATGTACCTGATACCTCATGGCAGCTGGAGATCAGAGCCAGTCGAGGGGGAGGTGACATTTCCCTTCATTCTCAAATACAGTGCAAAAAAGAAACCGTCAAAAAAAAGATCTCCAGACTTTGGTGTATTTTAAAAACAAATATTCTTTCCTAAAGTAGGGAAATGGGTAAAATTGAGGTAAAGGTCTCTGATCCCACAATATCTGTTAAACACGCCGAAGGAAAAGTGTAGGGAGACTCTCAGAACAAATACCGTGTAATGAAACTTTGCTCTATGTTATTTAGTAATGATGAGTTTGCCTTGATGGTCTGTTTTGCTAAGCAATACCACAGCAAGGCCTACTGAAAAATTTACTGGCTGGGGTAGACAGGCCAAATTTCTGACCTTGCTAGATACGAGGGTGCTTGCAGAGTCTGGGAAAAATGCTTGCAGACACTTTGTGAAGCAACTTGTACCTTTTTGAAGCTTATCAAGAAATAACAGTTGCTCTTTGTTTTTCTCTTCTATGCTGGGAAAGTATAACTGGGAAGGTACAGTGATGACGCAACAGAGCAGCTAATAAAACACAGTTTGAATCTGCAGAAGGGGGGCTGGTTCTGTGTGGAAAATGGACTTGTTCTTTGTTGATGTGTGCTTGCATTAATAAAGAACTTGGGATTTGGACCTTGCTGGGTTCTTTGTCTTTTGCGGTCAGACAACCAACCTGAAAAGTCTGGGCTAGAGATAACCTCGACAGTAATAATACCTGACACAAGTTTTAAGACATACTCCAGTTTTCATTATTTAAGCTGCTGGGGCCATACCCTCATATGGTGAAAAGTTAGTGTAAATTTCATAGAGTCATAGATTCCAAGGTCAAAAGGGACCATTGTGATGACCAAGCCTGATCTTCTGCAGAACACAGGCCAGAGAGCTGCCTCATGACAATTCCTAGAGCAAATCTCTTAGAGAAACATCCAGTCTTGATTTTAAAATTCCCAGAGCTGCAGAATCCGCCACAACCCTTGATTACTTATTCCAATGGTTAATCACCCTCACCGTTAAAATATTTTGTCTATTTCCAGCTGGATTGAAGTCAAGATCTGGCCTTTTACTTTTTGCAGCGCACTGAGTCACTTTCTTTCTTAGGCTCTCATGCGCCAGCATAAGGTGGTGATGTTTGGATACCAGCAAAGCAGGGAAATCTTGAAATCCAAATCAAACTCTTTGCCCTGAATAACGTGCTTCACACAATCTCATGAACCCATTTCTGTAGGGATTAGGGTTTGAAATTTTTGCAAAATGAACCACATCTAAATTTCAGGCCTGAAGTGACTGAAACTCCATCGATGTTTAAGGCCAGAAGGGACCGGAACGTTTAACCTTTCCTATGAATAAAGAGAACAGTGCAGAGCTCGCACTAAATTTGGCCCTGACTTACAGTGAAGTCAAAGGGATTTCCAGAGTGTACGTGAGCACAAACCAAAATCTGGACCTAAGCCTCTAGGCCACCAATATAATAGTCCAGGGAAGCTATCAGAGCAGAGCGACCCCAGAGGCAGCTCCTGTGATTGGAGCTGTAGTTACTTGCTTGTTTTCTCACGCTGAGTTTCGGTTTTTCTGGGTGTCCAGGAATCACTATCATGGCTCAGACTAACCTGAGTGCATGGATTGTAATCACATTGTGTTGGGCTCAGAGGATGATTGGCCCATGTCACCACCACGACACTACTGACGTGCACCATATTTCATAGTCCATAACCAGTGTCTGTCCTGGGGCTGCTCTGCGCTGGGAGGTTACACAGCGTTAGAACACGTGGTGACCAAACACTCAGGCCCTGATTCCCATTGCCATTAAGGGCACTTTACGCTGATCTGGCAGTGGGAAGAGGCCAAAGCCTTAGCTGAAATGAGTAGCAGGCCTGGAAACATTTAGCAGAGTGTTAGCTGGATGTGGGTAACCAACATGATATTGAGGTAATTGTGTTGAGTTAGCATGATATTAAAGACGTGTTGTGTGAACACATAGCCATTTCCATTGATTTTACTTTTGCATTTAAGTATAATATTTTCAATCTACTAAAGTGTACTTCCAGAACCACCTGGGGTGTGGATTGGAAACCAATGGTAATGCCTCACAGAGGAGTAATAAGGCCAATCTTTAAGTGCAAATGTCAAACATTTAGTTCAGCTTCAAAAGTGAATGTAAGGAAATAAGACTCAGTCCAAGCGCAGGCATTATGGATCGTATGTGATGTGATGTCTTCGTCACGACCCCTTTTCAGTAATGCAGAGACCTGCTGGTAAAATGCCTGCAACATTGAGAATGAAATGACTGGGCTTGATCTTTTGGGTAAAAGTCATTGGAAGCTGGGAAGAGAGAAAACACTAAACAAATAACGAAGAATGCCAGGAACTCAGTGGACAACATTGGGTGGGGGTGAGGGATTCAAAATGTGTCATGTTAATATGATTAACGTATGGAGAAAGGAACTAAGAGAGAAGAAATTAGCATGTATAGCCATAGGAAAATGTGTTATAGGTGGAAAGGCATCCCCCTCCCCCAACATAAATGGGGAACTAGACAATGAAATTGAAAGAGGAAAGGGGAGCTCAATGTTTTAAATATAGCAAATTGATATATTTGTGATAAATGGGGCAAACATTGCCAAATAATATGGATGGGTCTAAAGATGCAAAAACTAAGAGAACAGGGACAGCATTCTGCATCCGTGCATTTGGAATAGAGAAATCCATTAGAATCTGAAATTTTTGTAGCAGATCTGACAACTGAAATAGCAGGGAAAATGTTGGTGTTCTATTGGATAGTGGAAGTGTGACCTACCTCTGTGGTAATCTTCTCCGATTCACTACCAGGACTACTGGGAATCAAAATTGGAAACAAAAACGATCTAATTAATGAAATAAACATTGGAGCAGAGCATAGATCCCATCCCATGCTGGGATAGCAGGACATGAGGTGGAAGACAAAGTAGCAAAAATGCTGTAAAAATTGGGGAAAAAGGCATAGATATCATATCCCTCTAAGCCAACAGGAATTAAAAAATCTCATTAAAAATCAGCTCAGACAGAGGTGGCAGGAAATATGGATACAAGAAACAAGGGGGAAATGATTTTGTGAAATATGCCCTAGAACTGAAAATGACGCCCTGGAAGAACCTGGGAGAAAGAGTGAGGTCGCTCTACTCCGAATACTTACTGGACACTGTGGCTTAACCAGTAACTTGGCTTTAATTAAGAAATGCAGAGATGGGCTGTGAGAGACAGGCCGGGCCAAAGAAATGGCTGATCACTGTCAAGTATTAATCCTCAATTTGAACATTAGAGTTCAAATATAAGGTACTCGCATGAAGTTCTCTAAGCTTAATCTCCATCTTAGGTCTGATAGGCTGCCACCAGATCAGGAATTGATGGGGCCTGATCCCCCCTTTCCTCTCTCTGGTGTCCCCAACCCTTTCTGGTTGGAACCACAGGTTCCATCTTGGATGCTAAAACGGGGAGAAAACCCTTCCCTCCTTCCCAGGCTTGCTCTTGGTCTAGCCTGCGAGTATCAAGAACCGGTTTCTCTGCTTCCCAAGAGATAATCGTTCTCTACCCTCAGGACAATTGAGATGCAAATACCAACAGCTGTGTTTGCCTTCCCCGTGCCTGCCTTCCGTGGGGAGACAGGTACCTGATACAGAGGTTTCACTTTCTCTGCCTTACTAGAAAAAGAACTTCCACAATTTTGAAAAAAAGAAAGCTTTATTAAAAAAGACAATAGAGACTAATAACTGCATAAACATTTATACAGGCTCCTACTTAAAAAATCTGATACCAGCTGATTTAAAAATAGCCAATTTAAATAGCACAGCAATCACACACAGTAAGTACAAGCAAAGCATATCATAGCCGATTTTACTTGTTCCGTTTGTACTCACTGCCTTAGTAGAATGAGAAGAAGATTGGAATCAGCAGGAAGCTTGTCCCTCACCGTCGAGGAAAACAACAAAGACCCAGCAATCCACATCTGTAATACAACCCAAAGCTCCTCACAGCCGAATTGCTTTGGGTTCCTTTGTACTCACAGACTTTGGTATAATATTAGATAAGAAGAGTTAGGAGGAAACCTTGTTTACTCACAGCCAGAAAACAAAAGACCCCGAGTATACAAATTCCCGCCCTGACTTTAACAATCAGTTCTCTGATTGGTCTCTGGTCAGGTGTTTGGTTACCTTTCCAGGTAAAAGAAACTTAGCCTTACCTACCTATCTACTTATACAATCAATCCTCTGGAGTGCAGGGTCACATGGAGAGGGGGATTTTGTGTGACAAGCTCAGGCACCTAAAATACCTGCTAAGAGCATCAGGACAATGCGGCACCATTCACAAAGCAATATTACAAATTTTAAAAATACGGATGGGAATAACATTGGCTGAACAGAGACAGGTTCCAGGATTGGCACACGGAAAGTACAGAGCAGGCCTGGGTTCCCTACTGGGTTCCCCTTTCTTTTTTTGAATACGTTCCCTCCCTTGCATTCCATGAGTTCCCTGTGGAACTTGGTTCCTTGATGTCTATTCTGCCTAGGAACAGAGAAAGAGAGCGCGAGCGAGCGAGAGCTCACTCTTTGGTGCCTGTGCAGCCAAAGCAGTGGGCCAGTGCAGGGCTGTCAGTAGGGTGACCAGACAGGAATTGAAATTGGGATAGAGGGTGGGGTAATAGGCTTCTATATAAGAAAAAGCCTCAAATTTCGGAACTGTCCCTATAAAATCGGGACATCTGGTCGCCCTAGCTGTCAGGTCGCCGTCAGTTCATGCTCACGGCTCAGAGACAGCTGCTGTCCATCCCACCACTTCAGAGGCAGACTGGGTCCTGGAATAGCACTACCACACACATGCCTGTCCTCAGGCGCACATCGCACTCACTCTGCCCGACTGGGGTAGTTTACTTAACCTCTGGAGGAAGGACAGAAAGATAGAGAAAATTACCTTGTGAAGGGATCTAGTCAGCCACCTCAGAGCCTGGAGGAACTGGAGCTTAGCTGTACTGGTATTGAGATGTCCGGAGCTTGAAGGGTGATTGTGAAACCTCCCTCCTTCCTTCTCTTCTCTCCTCTTTATTCCTGCTGCTATCGTCTCTTTGTTCAGGACTTGGTAACTTTTCCAAACTTATTATCTTTGTTATTAAGGTGCTAGTAATAATGTTCTCTGTTTATGTTATTTACCTGTCAGTTTGATTTTAAATACACCCAGTGACACTAGGGAAGCGTTCAAGCCTGTAAAAAGGGTGGGATTTGGGCTAAGTTCATTTCTCCCCTGAATGTTTAAATTTTTAAGTGGCCTGTCTGTAACATTTCTAGCCGTGAGCAGGGCGTGGCTCTAGCTTTTTCCACCCGAAGCACAGCAATCAGGCAGCCTGTGGCAGCTTGCCTGCAGCAGGTCCGCGGTCCCGCGGCTTCGGTATAATCCCGCTGAATTGCGCCGATCCACAGGACCGTGGACTCCGCAAGCAAGACACCGAAGGCAGCCTGACTGCCGCTCTTGCAGGGAGACAGGGTCCCTGCAGCTTGGTGCCAAGCCGCGCTTGAAGCACTGATGCCTGCAGCCATGCTGCCACTGAGGCAGGTTGGGGAAAAACCCTGAATAAGCACGTACAGACCACAGAGCCCAGAGACAGACAGACCTGCTGTAAGATCTTGAACTAACGCTGAGTTCAACTCTCTGTTACACCGAAGGGGGATAAAATGTCACCTGGTCAGGCGGTGTGTGGGAAGAGTGATGGAGCAAACTTTGGTGGCCATCGTTGATGGCAAGACAGTGCTATGCCAAGGGACTTCCTGTGGTGAGTGGAACCACTTTTCAGGCTCGGCAGGGGCTATTTTGTGGAAATTCCTGATGGGCAATTGTGGGGGGCTCCTGAGGTGGATATTGAGGTAGTACAAAGGGATCGAGGGGGCTCCTGAAGGGGAAATCCCAGTTTTCTGGCATCTGTAGCACGATGAATTGTCTAGGTAGTCTAGGTGATGAAATGGATATTGTCGTGAGCGACAGCTCCAGCGCAAGGCTGCAAACCCTGATGCAGGCTACCGTGTGCACGGCATAGTGCTGGAGAACAGACACCCCTTCTGAGACTTGGGCAAACCCTCGTGTCTCTGGACTCCCTGGTGGCCATGCAGGTACCCCACTGCAGGAGGAAGAGGATGCAGCGCGGAGACACCGTCTCAACCCAATAAGTCCCTTGTATGCGTTAAAATTCTCTGCTGGGCTCCATGGGAACGTATCTCCAGGTGGTATATGCAGTGCCATTATTGTTTGTGAAATGAAGGATGTGTCTGCATTCAAGTGTAGAAGCACCCATTCTCTCCATGCTACATTTCTCCTCTGCCTCTATTTTCCTCTTTCCTACCCACTGCAAAGGTCCTTCCAATTCACCCAGCCCAATACCATTCCCTGCTTGTAAATCAGGCTCCCTGCCTTCTTCCCAGCCCATCATCACACCCACCACTGAATCCTCTTTAAATAAGGCCCTTTTCTTTGCCTTTCCTTTTGTGTCTCCATCCCCGAAACTCATATGTAATGTACCCCATGTTGTTGGTAAATAGGCCATTTCCAAGCCTGGCAGAAATGCCCAGTGCATGGAGCATCCCCTGTCGAGCAGTCCCAGCTTCTGGCAATCAGCACATTACGGTTTAACTCCAGCAGCCCCCGCTGACAAAAACACCTCTGATTCTCTCTCCTGCTGGGAAATAATGCTAATAGAAATGAGACTCTCCTGTTGGGGGTGGTTTTCTGGGTTCAATAAAAGACCGGGAATCAGAGCTCCTGCGTTCTTTTCTGAGGCCTGGGAATGATGTAGGGTCTGGTGGGTTCCAGCAGGGAGGGCTGGGAGTTCGGTCCCCTGGTTTCTATTCCTGTCTCTCGGTCACAGCTGGTGTACTGGAATGGAGGGCATGGCCCTCCCACTTTTTTCCGGCCGCAAGGGTGAGCAATGGGGGAGAGGGGATGGACAGGAGGGAGTGAGAGGCAGAGTCTTGGGGAAAGAGACGGTGTGTGGGCAGAGTTCATGGAGAAGAGGTGGCACTGGGGCGTGGTCTTGCAGGGTGGATGTCCTGCGGGGAATGGGCTGCCTATGGGGCAGGGCCACAGGGGAGGAAAAGCACGGGGGGCAGGGCCACAGTTCGGGTGGTAGTGGCCCTCCCACTTTTAGAGAGCTTCTGTGCCGGAGGGGCCTCAGGGCTGGGGTAAGAGGGTCGATGTGCAGGAGGGGGTGTGGGCATGGGAGGGGGCTGAGGGCTGGGGATTGGGGTTAAGGTTCTGGCTCTGGGAGGGAGTTAGGATGCAGGAGGGGGCTCAATGTGAGGCAGGGTATTGAGATGCAGGGCAGGATTTGGGGTATGGGCTCTGGGAGGGGGCTCAGGGCTAGGGAAGGGGGTCGGGGTACAGGAGGTGGCTTGGGGTGTGGGAGGGTTTCAGGGGTGTGGGATCCAGTCGGGTGGGGCTTACATCAGGCAGCTCCCAGTTGGCGGTGCAGCAGGGCTAAGGCAGGCTCCTTGCCTACCCTGGCCCCATACACTTCCAGAAGCGCTCTGCATATCCCTGCAACCCCTGGGGGGAGAAGTGGGCTCTGTGTGCTGCCCCTGCCTGCAGGCTTCACCCACACAGCTCTCACTGGACATGGGTCTCAGCCAATTGGAGCTGTGGAGTCGGAGCTCGGGGCGGGATCAGCACACCGAGACCCCCGTCCCGTCCCAGGGGCCGCAGGGACGTGCTGGCCGCTTCCAGAAGTAGCGTGGAGCCAGGGCAGGCAGAGAACCTGCCTTAGCACTGCTGCGCCATTGGACTTTCAGCGGCCAAGAATCTCCCGGGTTGGCTTCAGGAGCCTCCGGGAGATAGAGCCTGGTTCCGGGAGTCTATCAGCAAATAGGGGAGGGTTGGCAACTCTAACCCCCACCCCTACTGCCCCGATGCCTCCCCAGGGAAGTGAAGCACAAAGAGAAGCTTCCATGTGGTTAGTGGTTCATTAGTGGTTCAAGCACATCCAGCCCCCAAGAGCAAGTTCCCCTTTTCTCTGGCAGCATCGTGGTGCAACCAGTCTAGGGACATCCCTTATGTAGCCTGTGCTGATGCACCATCCTGTGTCGTTCTCTTTGCTGCTGGAAAAAAATCAGTTGCTGTGGGAAAACTGTCCTGGACTTTGCTTCGGGGGTGGAAATGAAGAGAAAGGTCTGACTTATCTAATGATTAAAGAGTTTCCTATTTTAGCAAGGCGGGGATCAGGGCTGGGCAAGGAACAGTTTCTTGTAGCCAGGGGTGGAACAGGATTTGTCCCTCCCATTTTGGGAACAGATCCTCAATTAACCCTGTTCAGTTTTTCTGTTATTTTCCCCGTTCTCTCTCCACAGCTGCAGAGTGAATCATTCCATCCTCAACCATTGCAGGCCCTATTCTCTTCTCCCCAGGGCAGCCCAGTAACCCCTTCCCCAGCCCTTTGCAAGTAGAGCATATACCTGAAACCCCAAACCGTCAGCTCCTAACTCCTGCCTGGTGCACAGAGAGACACATGAGAAATTGTTCCCCTTCCAAGCTGTCTCCCCCTTTTGGAAATATGCTGAGATCAGGCACTGGGCTGATTCTCCACCATGTTGTGTTGTCATTTACACCAGTGTAACCCTTCTGCCCCTCTCAGTTGGCAGCAACAAGGGCCGGGTTCAGTATCCAGGGGTTCCGTTTCAATAACACAAGGCATAACCGACTCGAGCCCCCACCCAGTGACCTGGGACACTTACATACCACACCCTCCTGGGCGCCTCTAGGAGGCAATACTTCCCCTCTCGCAAGCACGGAGTTGGAGTTGTAGCGAAATCTTTTTGATTAAGGAAGGAAACAATGCGGCATCCCATTGGAGAACACCACAAACAGAGTTATACACAAACCATAACCAACCCCCAAGTACATTTGGCAATGTCCTTCCCCTTAGGGTTTTAAGTCCAATCACTCCAAATCCAACAACCCAAAAGTCTCTGGTCAATGCCACCAGAATTCAAGAGTCTACTGTAGAGGTCCCTCCCCCAGCCTGGGTGAAAGGGGCACCTTACGTGGTCAGGGCCAACTCGCCTGCACTCCGTGGGTTCTGCTTCCGCCTTCTCCCGAACTGCTCCGCCTTACCAGCCGCTCCACTCTGCTCCTCCGACCGTCCTCACAAACTGCTCCGCTCCACCAGCTGCCTCGTGAGCTGCTCCAGTTGTCCAGCAAACTGCTCGGCTCCGCTCGCTCTTGGGCTGCTCCACACGCCCCACAGCTACTCCGCTCTGCCAGCCGCTCCACTCCACCAGCTGTCCCGTGGTCCGCTCCAGCCATCCCCACAAACTGCTCCATTCCACCAGCTGCTCCGTTCACAGTATAGCTTCAGGCTCCCCACATATTAGCACAGTACTACAGTGCTCCCAGCTCAGTAATTTCAGCTCTTAGTGATCTCAGCCACAGTAGGGGAGCCCAGTGCTAGTGTACCATTAGCCCAAGTGAGTTCAGCTCAGCAACCTGTATCTAGAGTCTCAAGGGAATAAAGAATCAACTCTGACATTCCACAGTGAGAGAGGAGGGGGTGCAACTGGTGCTTCTAGCTCCACAAGGAGCCTGCACCATCAGGCACAAATACCTGTCCCCAACCTCTCTCTCCTCACAGGGTTTTGGAACCCATGTCCCTTGTCTAGCAAGTACCATCCAACTGAGGTTGATCATTTCTGTCACAACGCAGTCCCACAGCTCGGCATCGGGGATGGGGCAGGCATGCCTATGCAAATATTTGAGATTTCGCATTCCAGACATTCTTTCCACACTTCCCTACTGCACCACCAATGTCAGGGTACAGCTCATCCTGACTCTGCTTACACCAGTGCAAAATGGATCTAGAATGCTGCTGTTCTGGATCAATGGAGCTGTACACCTGCTTTGCACTGGTGTGAATGCGTTTGCCACATGCAGGCAACGAGAATCTTATTCGCTCAAAACAGCCTTGTCTGATTCACAGGGAGCTTTGTGACAGTCTCAGGACCCAGTTTGGATCCTGTGTCCTGGAAATAGCAGCAGGCTGAGCTGCCCCTTTCCCAGAAATGGGAGGAAGCCGGGAAGTGGGGCTGGCTCTGAGCACCAAACTGCAAACAAAATTTCTCCACCCCGTAACTCTTCCAAGGAAACACAACGCAATGGCCTGGCACATGGAGCTGTTTAGCTGGCAGCCGTCTGACATCAGCTCAAAGCTGGTCTTCCCTCCCCGCAGGTTGATCCAATACAAGGTATTAGCTCCATCACTGTGTCTTCATAAGTGGAGTGTGGCCCGGCTATTGTGGGGGAACTTTCCTGGCTTCTCCTCTGCCCTGGTGGAATAGGACAGTGCAGGATCTGAGTGCTCGCTCCTTCACCCGGAAGCCTCCTGCCCTCACAGGCTCCTTCCTCCCTCCTCAGCAGTAGATCCTCATAACCCCAACAAGGCTGGGCCTTGATCCCGGGGGGGAGGTTGAAACCCCAGTGTCTACTGGTCACTCAGGCAGGGGATGGGTGTCCCCACCCTGGAGTACTCCCTGCACACTGGGACACCTCCCTGGCCCTTGATCCCTGCGTGACGTTCACAACTCATTAAACACAACGTAAGCAAATAAGGAAGAAATAGAAAGGGTTAAAGAAACAAGTAACACCCCCTTTGGGCACGGGGACACCACGACCCACTGGCTTTGGCACATGAGATAAGTTCACTGTCTGTCCTTCACAGGTCCCAGGCCTTCTCCCATGCCCTGCACGAGCGCAGTGTCACTGCGGTTCGACCTCCTCTGGCGGTGTCACATGCCCTCAGAGCTAGGACGAGACCTATCTTTTCCCCCTCGGCCCCCTGGCATTTAGCATCATTTTCTTCCTTTGTCACCTTGTCCCAGGTGAAAAAATGTAAAATGAAGTCAGCGAGAGTAGGGAAACCTCCCATTTCCCACAGTTATATCCCTCTGCTGGCCACGCCCGTGTGTTGGGTCGCTCAGACAATTCAACACAAGGGCTCCCCAGAAAAGCCTCCCCATATAATCAGACAATGGGCCAGCTCCCCTCCCACACCACCCCCTTCATCCCCAAGGGGCCCACAAAGCTGCTTGTGCCTAAAGCTAAAGGAAGCTGTTAGCTTCAAGCATGTCCAACACCCAACAGCAAGCTCCCCTGTCCTCTGGCAGCATCGTGGGGCAGCTGATCTGGAGACGTATCTTATACAGCCTGTGCTGCTGATTCACCATCCTCCCTGGTCCTGGAGCCCCTGGTGGGTCGGGAGGGGGACGGGATCAATCTTTGGTGCTGGAACAAAATCAGCTGTTGGGGAAAAACTCCCCAGGACTTTGTTTCAGGGTTTGCCAGAAGCTGGGAATGAGTGACAGGGGATGGATCACTTGATGATCACCTGTCTCTTCATTCTCTCTGGGCACCTGGCACTGGCCACTGTCAGAAGACAGGACACTGGGCTGGATGGACCTTTGGTCTGACTCAGTCTGGCAGTTCTGATGTTCTTATGTCTGAAATGAAGAGAAGGGACTGACTTTTCTCTACGGATTAAAGTGTCCTATCTTAGTGAGGTGCGGCTTAGGGTCAAACAGGGAGAGGTTTCTTGTAGCCTGGGGTGGAACCCCAACCTCTCTGCCCCCAACCTCTGCCTGGTGCCTAAAGAGAAACATGGGAAATTGTTCCCTTTCCAAGCTGGCTCGTCTTTTGGGAAACTTGAGGAGATCAGGCACTGGGCTGATTCTCCTCCATGTTGCGTCATCATTTACACCACTGCAAAATGGGTCCGGAATGCTGCTATTCTGGATCAAAGTGTTGCACACGCACTTTGCACTGGTGTGAATGATTCTGCAAGGTGCAGGCAACGGAGAATCTTTCATCACTCAAACAGCCCTGTCTGATTCACAGGGAGCTTTGTGACAGTCTCAGGAACCAGTTTGGATCCAGTGCTCCTGAAAACCAAAAGCAACAGGCTGAGCTGCTCCTTTCCCAGAAATGGGAGGAAGCTGGGAAGCGAGACTGGCTCTGGGGACAGTCAGTATCAGGGTCATGATTTCTCTTTGGCCTTTCCCCTTTTTGTGTTATTGGGAGAGGGACACAAAAATCAAACCTCACTAAGTTTCAGTGAGGGGCCAGCAGCCCCCTGACATTTATCATCATTTTCTTACTTTTCTCAGATTTGTCCCAGATGAAAAAATGTAAAATAAAGTCAGAGACAGTGGGGGAAAAAAACCCCTTTCCCTCAGTTTTATTCCCCTGCTTTCCACACCCACAAGTTGGATCACTCAGACAATTCAACAAAAGGGCTCCCCAGAAAAGCCTTCCCATAGCGACAAAGGGCCGGCTTCCCTCCCCCACCGCCCGCTTGTTCCTCCAGGCAGGGGAAGCACGAACAGAAGCCCCTATGTGTGGGGGTGGCTGGTCCCCAAGGGGCCCCCAAAGCTGCCTGTGCCTAAAGCTAAAGGAAGGGACTAGTGGGTCAAGTGCGTCCAACCTGCAACAGCAAGTTCCCCTGTCCCATGGCAGCATCATGGGGCAGCCGATCTGGGGACGCACCTTACGCAGCCTGTGCTGAGGAACTGTCCTTTCTGGTCCTGGAGCCCCTGGTGGGTGGGGTCAGGGAACCACTCTTTGCTGCTGGAACAAAAACAGTTGTTAGGGGGAAACTCTTCTAGATTTTGCTTCAGGGGCTGAAACCAAGAGAAACCTGGGGTGGAACAGCATTTGTCCCTCCCATTTTGGGAACAGATCCTAGATGAACCCTGTTCGGTTTCTGTTATTTTCCCTGTGTGTGATTGGCCGGTGAATGTAACGACAGTGCGAACCACCAGCTGTGGGAGAATCTGCTCTCCTTTTCTGCAGCCTGCCCTGCCCTGGGCATTTTCCATGTGTGCTGCCCCAGGACCCCACGTCACATCCCAAAATATTTATTTTTCTAAAGAATTAAAACTCCTTTTCACCTTTTCCAGTTGAAAAGATTTTTTTGCTTTTTTTTTTTTTTTTAAGTTTGGAAATGTCTGCCTTTCCCCCACCCGGCCACGTTTAAAGAATTTGTAAACTCCCCTCACACACACTTTTTAATTGTGCTCCTGGCCCCAACCCCTGGAACAACCTATTGCTCCTGCCCTCGTGATGTCCCTTTGCTTTGAGCTGTCCCTTCTCCCCCTATGCTCCTGCTCTAAAACCTTCTGCCCCCAGGCAACCCCTCACCCCCTGCACTCCTGTGATGAATTTGGGAATCTCATTATTTTATTTGTTATACCTTCAGGAGCATTTCCTGGGATCTAACTAGGTCTCCAAACCTCTGATCCTGCCCAGTGCCCGCTAATACATCAGCACACGGTGTCCTAGTCATGGGTCTGTATTACTGGAACGTGTTAACAGCTTCACACACACACCCTCCACCCACTCCAGCTGCTCCCTTCTTTTCTAAAAAGGGCCTCTCCCCTTTTTCTCATTGCATCAGACAGCTCTGAACCCAAATAACAACTGCAGATAACACAAACCCCATCCAATATTCAACCCAAACTCCTAACTATTAACTGATTTTCTGGGTAGGCTTTTCTGGAGACCTCTTCTCTTGATTTCTCTATGCGATCCAACACAAGGGTGTGGCCAGCAGTGGTAGAACATAGAGGGAGAAGGTGGTTTTCTACTTTCTCTTAGATTTTTTTCACCTGGGGAAATGTAAGAAAATGTTGCTAAAGTTTATGAGCAAGACAAGCTGGGTAAGATAATCCTTTCTATTGGACCAACTTCTGTTGGGGAGAGACACAAGCTTTCAAGCTGCTCTTGGATAGTCACCAGGATAAACAGCTTCACATGCTGTTCCCTTATCTGTGTTTGCTTTCAAGAAAGAAGGGCTGTCAATATATTGTTTGTGGCCCCAATTCCCAGGTCTGGGGAAGGGGCAGCTCAGCCTGTTGCTTTTGGTTTCCAGGAAAACAGGATCAAAACCAGCTCCTCCGATTGTCAGAAAGTTCCCTGTAAATCAGACAAGGCTGTTTGCACAGTCAGGGTGACCAACCGATTTTGGCAGACCCTCAGCAAGGTTGGGGTGGGGGGGCTCCAGCCCCAGAAGGGGCAGGGCCTCAGGCAGAAGTGGTGGGGTTGGGGATGCGGGGGGGCTAGTGCTGCCAAGCGCATACCAACTGGGGCTCTGGTGGCAATTTAAAGGGCCCGGGGCTCTGGCTGCTACCATGGTAGCAGTGGCAGCGGCCGGGAGCCCTAGGAACTTTAAAAACACCATGGCCTGGGACAGCTGCCCCTTTGTCCCCTCATCGGTGGGCCTGTGCACAATAAAAGATTCTCCATTGCCTGCACCTTGCAAACTCATTCACACCAGTGTAAAGTAGGTGTACAACTCCACCGAGCCAGAATAGCAGCATTCTAGACCCATTCTCTCCTCTTCTCCCCTCTTGGTCTGTCGTATCTGCAAAGGAAACTTTCATTCTTCACTCACACACATTGGACCCTCTCCAAAATGCTTTGCGATGCTTACACCAATGACATACAAAGCTGATCTGCCTTCCCAGGGGACTCTCGGGGGGGGGGGGGCATTGGGGTGTGACTTGGCAAAGAATCAACTCATTGCCTGATCTCAGCAGGGGAGGGACCAAATTCTGTTCCATCCCAGGCTACACGAAACTTTTTCCTGCTCAGCCCTGACCAGTGCCTCACTTAAACTGAAAGCTCTTTAATCAGTAGAGAAGTCAGTCACTTCAGCCCCTGAAGCAAAGTACTGGAGAGTTTCCCCCAACAGCTGAATTTGTTCCAGCAACAAAGATTGGTTCCTCGACCCACCAGGGGCTCCAGAACAACAAAGGACGGTGCATCAGCACGGGCTGTGTAAGGTACGTCCCCAGATCGGCTGCACCATGATCCTGCCAGAGGACAGGGGAGACTGCAATTGGGTGTTGGACCTGCTTGAACCCCAAACGGCTTCCTTTAGCTTTAGGCACAGGTAGCTTATGAGGTTCCTGCATTCCCCTGGGGTCCAGCCACCCCTGCACATTAGGGCTTCTGTTTGTACTTCCCGTGCCTGGGGTACCAAGGGGTGGGTGGGGAGGGGCTGTGGCCCATTCTCTGATTTTCTGGGAAGGCTTTTCTGGGGAACCCTTTTGTTGAATTGTCTGAGCGAGACAACACATGGGCATGGCCAGCAGAAGCAGGGGCTGTTTGGTTTTTTTGTTGGCCCTCGCCCAATACCAAATGAAGGAGAAGGGCGAAAGAGGAGTCAGGATCCTGCGACCGACAGTCCCTGGGACCAAGGAGGAGAGGGCAATGCTACAGGTCAGCCTGACTGACAGGGCTGAAGGCCAATGAGAGAATCAGAAGCCCAAGGTCTGTGTGAGCTGGGGCTGCCTGGGCCAGGGCAGGGCAGAGCTAAAGGGAGAGCAGCAACCTGAGCTGGGCTGAGGGCATAGGAGGGGAAGTTGGGCTCTGGGGCAGGGTAGATCAGCCATGCCGATGGGAAGCCAGGGCCAAGCTGCAGGGAGAGCTGTTGGGCCATTGCTGGAACGGTGGGCACCAGCCCTGCCACATGTTCCATGAGTGGCTGGGGAGAGCCGGGGGTCCCCGGGCAGAGGCCCAGAGCAGGGAGATGTCACCAGACATGAGACCTTGCAGACTGGACTCAGAGCGAGGACGTGAGCCGGATGGAGGGGACTGATGCTTGGGAGAAGGATACTGCCCCCTGGAAATTGAGGGTGGGTGGGCACCACCAGATCAGGGTCTGACTGCAGTGTCACCACAGCGGAGGTAGGACCTGGGAAGGGGGTCTGGGATGTGGGAGGATGAGGCGCTGAATTTTCCTTACACTCTAGAGATGGCTGGCTGTGATATGACCATGCCCATAGGGCGGGATCCCTGTTCCTTTAAGCTTTTATTTTTTTCCTTATATTTCTTACAGTTGCTGTTTAATAAATTGTATTTGGATTGAACTTAATGCACTGATCAGAGGGCCAGGGAAGTGGCTAGTGTGAAGAGAGCACCCTGGAGTGGGGACATCCCAATCCCTGTCCTGATTGACCACGATGAGAGTGGGGTTTCAGCCCCCAGGGATCCTGGGCCCAGCCTTGTCAGGGTTACGAGGACTTTGCCACGTGGGAAGGAGGAAGGGGAGCCCCCGTGGGCAGGCCGACCTTCGGGTACAGGGACCTGGTGCAAGGACTCAGATCCTTTCACTATCTGACACCACCAGGACAATGCAGAAGCCAGGAAAGTTCCCCACAATACTGGAACCATCCCTCCTTCTCCCCTCCCATCCCCCACTTACATAATGTTTGAGAGAGATAAGGTGAGTGGGCTAATATCTCTTCCTGGACAAACTTCTACTGGGGAAAGAGACAAGCTTTTGAGCTGCTGTTGGATGGTTGCCGCTAAACAGCTGCTCATGCCAGGCCCTCGCCTGTGTTTCCTTGCAAGACTTAAGGGCTGTAGAAATATTGTTTTCAGTTTGGTGGTTCAGAGCCAGCCCAACTTTGTGATTTCCTCCCATTTCTGAGAAAGGGGAAGTTCAGCCTGTTGCTTTTGGTTTCCAGGAGCACTGGATCCAAACTGCCTCCTGAGTCTTTCACAAAGCTCCCTGTAAATCAGACAGGGCTGTTTGAGAGATGAAAGATTCTCCATTACCTGCACCTTGCAAACTCATTCAAACCAGTGTGACCCAGGAAACTACAGACCAGTTAGTTTAACTTCTGTGCCAGGGAAGATAATGGAGCAAGTAATTAAGGAAATCATCCTTAATTTCGATGAGTAAGAAAGATAGAAAATGTGGCAAAAAACCACCTTGGCTTAACCACGAGATCTTGCATGACCTTCAGAAAGGAGCCATATAAAAAATGGAAACTAGGTCAGATTACAAAGGATGAATATAGGCAAATAACACTGGAATGCAGGGGCAAGATTAGAAAGCCAAAGGCACAAAATGAGCTCAAACTAGCTATGGGAATAAAGAGAAACAAGAAGACTTTTTATCAATACATTAGAAGCAAGAGGAAGACCAAGGACAGGGTAGGCCCACTGCTCAGTGAGGAGGGAGAAACAGTAACAGGAAACTTGGAAATGGCAGAGATGCTTAATGATTACAGGGAGCTTTGTGAAATCTCAGGAGCCAGTTTGGATCCAGTGCTCCTGAAACAAAAGCAATAGGCTAACTTCTCTTCTAGAATGGCGGAGGTGGCGCGAAGTGGCTGCTCTGAGCCACCAAACTGAAAACAATATTCTCAGCCTTAAGTCTGCCACATGATATTGTCCAGTTCTGGGCACCGCATTTCAAGGAAGATGTGGAGAAATTGGAGAGGGTCCAGAGAAGAGCAACAAGAATGATTAAAGGTCTAGAGAACATGACCTATGAAGGAAGGCTGAAAGAATTGGGTTTATTTAGTTTGGAAAAGAGAAGACTGAGAGAGGACATTGTAGCAGTTTTCAGGTATCTAAAAGGGTGTCATCAGGAGGAGGGAGAAAACTTGTTCACCTTAGCCTCTAATGATAGAACAAGAGGCAATGGGCTTAAACTGCAGTGGGGGAGGTTTAGGTTGGACATTAGGAAAAAGTTTCTAACTGTCAAGGTGGTTGGACACTGGAATAAATTGCCTAGGGAGATTATGGAATCTCCATCTCTGCAGATATTTAAGAGTAGGTTAGATAAATGTCTTTCGGGGATGATCTAGACAGTATTTGGTCCCGCCATGACGGCAGGGGACTGGACTCGATGACTTCTCAAGGTCCCTTCCAGTCCTAGAGTCTATGAATTTATGAATCTATGATCCAGGATAGCAGCATTCTGGACCCATTTTGCACTGATGTAAATGATGACACAACATGGGGGAGAATCAGCCCAGTGCCTGATCTCAGCATATCTGCAAAAGGAAACACAGCTTGGAAGAGGAACAATTTCCCATGTGTCTCTCTGTGCACCATGCATGGGGTGGTGGCAGAGAGTTCAGGGTTTCAGGTATAGGTTCTACTTGGCAGGGGGCTGAGGAAGGGGTTACTGGGCTGCCCTGGGGAGAAGAGAAGAGAACCTGCAATGGTTGAGGCTGGAATGATTCATGCTGCAGCTGTGACTAGGGAACAGGGAAAATAACAGAAAAACTGTAGAGGGTTAATCTAGGATCTGTTCCCAGTAGGGGAGGGATCGAGTCCTGTTCCACTCCAGGCTACAAGAAACCTCTTCTTACTCAGCCGCGACCTGCACCTCACTAAAACAGGGACCTCTTTAATCATTAGAGAAGTCAGTCACTTCTCTTTGTTTCAGCCCTTGAAGCAAAGTCCTGGGGAGTTTCCCCCTAAGAGCTGTTTTTGTTACAGCAGCAAAGATTGGTCCCCATGACTCACCAATCACTCCAGGACCAGGAAGACCGGTGCCTCAGCACAGGCTGCATAAGGTATGTTCCCAGATCGACTGCACCACAATGCTGCCAGAGGAAAGGGGTGCTTGCTGTTGGGGGCTGGATGTGCATGAACTACTAATGGTTTCCTTTAGCTTATGGGCTCTCTGCATTCCCTTGGGGACCAGCTACCCCCACGCATGGGTATTTCTCTTTGTGCTTTCCCTGCCTGGGGAGCACGGGGGCAGTGGGGAAGGGGACCAGCTCATTGTCTGATTTTTATGGATAGGCTTTTTGGGGAACCTCTTTGGTTGAATTGTCAGTATGATCCTACACATGAGCAGGGCAGGAAGAGGAATAAAATTGAGGGAAAGGTTTTTTTTTTTCCCTACCATCTGAGTTGTTTTTTCTTACATTTTTTTTCACCTGGGAAAATGTGACAAAAGAAAACAATCTTAAAATTTATGAGGGAGACAAGAAGGGTGAGGTGACATCTTTCCTTGGACCAACTTTGCTGGTGAAAGAGACAAACTTTCCAGCTCCTCAGAGCTCTTCTTCAGCTCCGGGAATGGTGCTCCATTTCACAGCTAAATAGAAGGTGGAACAGATTGTTTAGCATAAATAGTTAACATATTTTGTATGAGGTGAAGTTGCCATTTAACACCTCTTCAGGGAACAGACAAACACCTGTGGTTAATATGTTACAGATCAGAACATAAGACAGGCCAGACTAGGTCAGACCAATGGTCCATCAAACCCAGCATCCTGTCTATCGACAGTGGCCAATGCCAGGTATGTCCGAATGAAGGAACAGAAGAGTGGAATCATCAAGTGCCCTGTTGAGCAGTCCCAGCTTCTGGCAGTCAGAGGTTTTGGAATACCCAGAACATGGGGTTTGCATCCCTGAACATCTTGCTAATAGCCCTCAATGGACCTATCCTCCAGGAACTTAACAAATTCTTTTTTATTCCAGTTATAGTTTTGACCTGTACAACTTCCTCTGGCAACAAGTTCCACAGGTTGACCGTGCCGTGTGTGACAAGGTATTTCCTTTTGTTTATTTTAAACCTGCTGCCTATTCATTTCATTGGCTGACCCCTGGTTCTTGTATTATGTGAAGGGGTAAATAACACCTCCTTACGCACTTTCTACACACCAGTTATGACTCAGGCTCTAGAGAGTCACAATGAGATTACTCAGTTAGGGCAAACTGTCCAGAATGCAGCAGACAATCCCCAAAGCTGGTGATTATTCTCATAGTTANGGACTGGACTCAATGACCTCTCAAGCTCCCTTCCAGTCCTAGAATCTATGAATCAGGTGGCAGTCCCAAGGAGGTTTCCGATCAAGTTTTCCATCGCCTGGACAAATCATATTTCTGTCAATGATTCAGCTTTTTGCAGGCCGACATCATTGTTTACATGTTAGTTTGAACGTTCCCAGGAAAGCTCAGATGTGGATTGGCGTCTCCCAAAATCCATTGTCAGTTAAGTGTTTTTTTCATTGGCCACTTACTGAGAATTGTCTTTTCTCAAGAAGCCGACCAAATGTTTCACTGAGGCTACTTAGAATCAAACAAGTACATAGCCAATATTCATAATTTCAAATACACACCTACAGACAGCATAATAATAACCAGAAAACTACAATCTTCCTACAGATACCCCACTTGGCCTCCTCTGTACAAGACCTCATGCAACCATAGGATCCTGGTTTCAACAATGATCTCTATGGTCACAGTTCCTGTCAAAAACATCACTAGGGCATCTGGGTCTAGGGGTAGTAACAGAATATTCCTGATCTCCCCCCTTCACCCCCCTAGAATTCCCCTGATCGAGCACCTTCTCAGGCTAATTTATCAGCTTTCCCTTTTTCTGTAGCATAGGGGTCTAATTTCCTGTGAGCTTAACCATTACTTTAGTTCAGGCCTTAGGCCTCATACTGGGCCTCTGATAAGGGTTTATGTTTCAGGGCCTCATCTTACTACACCAGCAATGCATACCTAATAGGTGAGCCAGTAGAAGATGTGAACCCATTTGTCTTCCAACATGATAGAAACTGTGAGAGAATTGGATACCTATGCGGAGTCTGAAAACAGACAGATACTTTGGGATATGTTGGTGATGGAGAACTGCACACAGTACTCCAACACACAAGCTACCGCTGCTAATTTAGCATATTGAGCCCAATGTAGAATGCATGAATATACCTTCTCCCAAGGCTCTGCTTTCTCCTCAGGAGGAACTGCATAGATTCCGAACCTGGTATAAGGTTTGCCTTGATGATAATAACTAGAACTGTTAACAAAGAAATGATACCTCTTAATGGAATTTGTTTCCTGGATCAATAGTCACAAAAGCTTTTGTTTTTCCTCCCCCCTTAGATCCAATTGACTGAGATGGGGACACACCTGTGGCTCCCCTTGGTACAGGAGGGCAGTTGGTAACAAGGATGGTGTCCTACCAGATTTTACTGCAATATTTTTTTCCTTGCAGCAGTAATGCCCAGTGGGCCAGGTGAGCATTTGAAGCTTGCCCATCTTTTACCCTGTTGGACGGTAAGAACTGAAGGGGAGTGTGCGATGAGTGTAATATGATCGGGCTGAGGCCAATTAGAAAATAAAAAATGTTGTATATGGCCCAACTGGCTGCCAATAGGCATTTTTCACAATTGTCATACCTAAGTTCAATTGATGACATTAAACGTGAGGCATAGGCCACACGTCTGAATTTCCCATGCCTTTCTTGTAAAGCCACAGCCGCTAATGCATTAACACTCACTGCTACCTCCAAATGATCGAGTATCTCAGGATTTATAGTGATCAACACCGGAGCCTTGACAATGGCTTGTTTTAGCTGGGATACTGCTTCCGAGTGTAGCTCATTCCATTTCCATTGGACACTTTTCTTTAACAGTTGGTCCAAGGGACCTGCAATGGAAGCAAAATTGGGAATGAAATCCCGGTGGTATTCAGTTAAACCCAAAAAGGATCTTAAAGCCATTGGGTCCTGTGGTAAAGGCAATGTTTGGATTGCATCCACTTTCTGTTGCACTGGGGTTCTACTCCATTTTGTTAGGATCAGACTCAAGAAAGAGACACAATTGGCCATTAGTTGTGCCTTGGCCGGATTGCACTTTAACCCTGCGTCCTTTAGGATCTGCAAGAGCTAGTCAAACCTTTCCAGATGCTCCTTCTTGGTCTATGTTGCTAAACAAAGGTCATCTACGTAATGAAATAGAACCGTTGGTTTAGAAAATTGCAACAGTACCCGCCTTGTTTGCGCATGGAATAAAGCTGAAGAAATTTTATACCCCTGGGGTAAACGTGTTCAGGAATATTGGGCCCCTGGAAACTACATGCAAAATGGTCCTGTGAATGCAGGCCAATGATAATGTCCAAAAGCTGTTACTGCTGTCAAGGACAGTAAACCACTCAGCCTCTGGATCAAAGGACTTAATTAGATTCGGCATTTTGGCCACTGTATGGGGACAAGTGGGTTTGACGTGATTCGGGCGTCTGTAATTAATTGTGAGATGACAAGAACCATCTGGTTTCTTCACATGCCAAATAGGGGAATTGGTAGTGGAAGTAAATCTACGTAGTACTCCCTGTGTCAGTAAAGGCTTGATAGTATTTTCTGTGTATGAGTTTGCCTGTTTTGGGTAAGGATACTGTCTTTGGGCTGAAATCTCTCCTCCTTCCACAACAATAGTGACTGCCATGCACCCACAATCATGTTTGTGTTTAGCAAAGGCATCCGCATGCTTGCGAAGTAAAGCCTGTAACTCAGGTTGGTCTGCATGATTAGCCACTATTTTGTTCAAATCATATCCCTCAGGTTCAGAGTCCTCCACTGGAGACATCATTCCACACTCCAGTATGATCACTGGTGAGTCATCCGCTGCCTGTTCTAGGGTAAGACACAACAGTTGGTTACCCAAATCAAGAACACATCCCTGTTTGTGTAGGAAATCAGTTCCCAATAGGCAATTCCTTGGGTCTGCTAACTTCATCAACACAAAGGTATGAACCTTACTTAGGCGCCCTATCTGTACTTCAATGGGTTTAGAAAGTGAGGTAACAACCTGATTGCTTGCAAAAGTTGAACTTGCTTTTGTACAACCTGATGACAAAGAGGATCTAGGATCCTCAACATGGATAATGCTAACTGCTGCCCCAGTATCTATAATAAAATTCCTGTGGCAGCCCCCTACCACTGCAGATACTGTGGGTCTCTTGTTTGCATCCCTGCCTAAAGGGGCTATGACTACACTCGGGGCTGGTTGGCGTCATGATGAGTAATTTGTAGAGTATGCAGACAAATAATCCACGGGTTCTCCTTCTATCTCTCTGGAGGCAGCCAACTCTGGAGGAGAAAAGGCTGTTCACCCGAGAGAAGGAAATGGGTCAACGGAGGCCAGCAGACGGTTTGAGGGTGCTGGGTCTTGGCCTTCCATTATCGGCTCATTCACATAGGCTGGGAGTTCCTGGATATCCTGTCATTGGCCTCAAGCATCAGCTGTACTGTTTTAAACATCATTACAACTGAGTCCTCATCTCTGTGGGGAGGCGGTGACTTGGATCTCTGCAGGTGTGAATTGTTCTGTGCAGCATCTGAAAAGAAAGGAACATGGTCCCGGGACGCATAACCCTGTCGGGGACATGCCTACTCGAAGATCTAGGATTATTACGTGGGTTAGGTTCATTTTGCCAACGCTGGTACCTAGGGAATTTAGAAACACCTCAGCCTAATCCTGAGGGGTCCCTTAATCCTCACAGTGGTTCCTGAAGCATTGCAACACGGGCTCCACGCCAATCTATTTTACGGCCTCCCTGGGAATATGCCTTGGCCAGTAAGCCTAATGCCTCCTTCAAAGAAGTGCTATCTGCTACGTGCATGTTAACCATTTCCTGCAAATGGGGAAGAGAGTTATCGACCAGCAAACTTAACGTGTGATGGCTGATCTGTTTCCTCTGTCGTGACTGTGCCATGTTGCACTTAACCGCAGGTGAAACTGATGTGGGGACTTAGATTTTTGCTTTAGGTTAGGTAAGATGGCCACTCCAGCTTGCCCCAGATGCTGATTATGTTCCAATAGGGCTACTGTGTCTATAAAAAATCTCTCTCCTACCCTAAACTAAGGTGGCGAAGTACTTCAATCATGCTTGATCCACTGTGAGTTGTAAGATTTTAACCTAGTCTTTCCTTGCTAAGCCAAACACTTTTGCTGGTTCTTGCACACAATGTACATGCAACTGAAGAATCCTCCATCATCCCTACTTCCTTAGCAACCAGATCTAGAGTCTTAACATCTGTAACAGCTGCTACAGGGCAATCAGAATTAGAATCTGAGGATTTTCTCTCCAGATCGGGATCTGGGCTTCTATCTGAGTTTGAATTTATAATTTTTATGTTTTGACTTGTCCTACCTAAATCCACATTTTTCTTATCAGAGCTATTAGAACTTTCCTCTGGAAATAATCTTGGATGAGCAGGGTAAATTTCCATAAAACCTTTAATTCTACACTCAAGGCATCTCCACAATGACTCTGGACATCTTTTAGTCCATTAAGATCTGGTGTAGTAGGGTGGTTTACCAGTAGACCAGGTGATACCAGCATATACCAAGGGGGTGTAGAGGGTCCACAAAATTCTAGGGACCTAGGCAATGTTGATGATTGCCCAAATATTAATGTGTCCACCCAAGGGGGCTGCGTCTCCTGATCTGTATGGTGCCAATGTGACATTGGGTGGAGGAGCAGGAATTGCATCCTTTACATCACTAGTTGCCTCCTGTATGATGACACTTAATTCCACCTCCTGTGATGTCAGACTGTTGCAAAAAAGCAAAATACCATTCTGAGATGTATTGGCAGAAGTGTTGTAAGCAAGAGATGAGAAATGATTCTTGTGCTCTACTCAGCACTGATTAGGCCTCAGCTGGAGGACTGTGTCCAGTTCTTGGCACCACACTTCAGGAAAGATGAGAACAAATAGGAGAAGGTCCAGAGAAGAGCAACAAAAATGATGGAAGGTTTAGAAAACATGAGCTATGAGGGAAGCTTGAAAGGAGTGGGTTTGTTTAGTCTGGAGAAGAGGTGAACGATGGGGGACATGATACCAGGCTTGAAGAATGGAAAAGGTCATTACAAAGATGAGGGTGATAAATTGTTCTTCATCACTGAGGAGAGGACAAGAAGCAATGGGCTTAAATTGCAGTAAAGGAGATTTCAGTTAGACTTTAGGAAAACTTCCTAACTGTCCAGGTGGTTAGACACTGGAACAAATTCCCTAGGGAGGCTGTGGAATCTCTGGAGGTTTTAAGAAGAGGTCGGACAAACACCTGTCAGGGATGGTCTTAGAATGATAAAATTTCGTCCTGCCTCAGCACAGAGGACTGCACCAGACGACCTAGCGACATCCCTTCCAGTCCTACTGCTCTGAGTCTGTGAAGCTAGAGAATTATTTTAGGTTTGTCTGAGTTGCTGCCATGGTGTCTGGGGGGAAAGGGCTTTTCGGTGATACCCAACCAGTCCCATTTCCGGCAACGCTGTATTATCAAAATTTCCACCATGCGGAGCACCTTGAGCTGGGGGGCAGTGATTTCTTCCCCTCTTCCCCCATGCTGCAGAGGGGAAAACCACTGAAATTGTGATTCTGAGGATGTGTACAGCTGAAATGACACCTCCCTCACCTTTCTATCGTTTGCATAACCAATGAACTACACATGCCCCCAGCCTGACTACAGTGAGATCTCTGCTCCAGAGGCTCTGTCTCCTTGTTCTTCTCAGGGTCATGCTTAGAGCTGCTTCTGCCAGCTTTTCACCACTACTGCCGACAGTCAACGGGCAAGCTCTGCTGGGGACACACTGTGGGTAGACTGCAGAGAAAACCCACGACACTGGGTTTGAGCATGAGTCAAGAACATGAAAAAATCCCACTGCTGTCTGACATAGCTGTGTTGACAAAAGCCCCAGTGCAAACCCAGTCATGCCAGCGGACGAGGGTTCCCGTGGTCACAGCTAACGTCGTTCGGGGAGGTGTTGGTTTAGGTCTGTGGGCGACGTAGATATCGCTGAAGTAAATGTGTTGTTGTATGCGGCGCGTCATCACTCAAAGACTTGTGTTTCCTTGTTCAGTAGCATTCGCTCCAGTGGCCCTCACTGCGTTCAGGGCAGTTGCACTGACTGGTGCAGGGATTCCTTGCAGAAATCGGCCCCAGCTCTCATACCATCGATTCAGCTTTCACCCTGAATATCAATTACAGCATTGCTTCCCCAGAAGGGCAATGGGTGCCAGATACCTGTGGGGTTGTGCACAAAGGGAAGTGGGGTACAGTGGTTAGAAACAGGAGGACGGGAGCCAGGGCTGCCCATCAAAGCCCAGCACTCGCTTTCAGGCTCAATGGAGAGGGCAGTTAAGTCTCTTTGCTGTAGAACAGCTGCAAACAATGGAAGCCTCTGACCACAGCAGCAGGTCGTGTGGCAGGTCAGAGCTGAACCGTGTGGACTATGGGGTGCAAACACAGGGGCTCAGAGATCAGTAGCCACCTTAACGGCCTCCCTGAAATTGGCAACCTGGGATTTGTTGAGCAAGGGTGGTGCCCAAACTGAAAGGAATGTTGTTATTTGCGCTGTGTTCCAGTTTTGACTTCCAGCACCCATCTGAACACACCTTGTTCGCTGGGGCAGGTGCAGCCGGGCTGAAGGAAGGACGGAGTCGCTGGAACAAGGGCCTGAACTGTCGCTGTGAGATGAGGAGAGGGGTGGACGTACCGTGAGATCCAACGCTGAGCTCGATGGCTGTGGGGAATATCGGCTGTCTGGCGGCGTAGGGACCAGGGTCTGCCTGGATCACTGAGGGGTAAGTGACAGCAGCAGAATGAAGTTTGCTAATTGTGGGGCTGGGGTGTATTTTTAACTCATCACGTCCCGATTGTCAGAGGTTTACGTTTAGCCACTTTCCACGTTCTGGAAGGGCACCTCCAGGCCACCTTAACGCTGCACCTACAAACTTTTGAGGCAGTCCATTTCCTTGGCTTTTTTTGAAAGACCATTTTCCAGCACCCCCATGGCCCACAACCCGGCTCTCTCCAACCTTGTCTCCCATCTCTTTGCCTGCCCTGGGCATAGAGGGACAGGCATTGGCAGGGCTGAGGACTAGGGAAGAGGAGGCAGGGACAGAAGTGGAGTCAGCGAGGGCATTTTTGGAAGGGAGGACAGAGATGGTGGCACATGAAGACACAGGGCTTTGGATGGATACAGCTGAAGCCTCCTCCTATATCTCCTACTGCGTAGTTTTGACCTGAAGCAGCAGAATCGGGGGGAATGGACAGGAAGGGGGAGTCTGGAGGCTCTGCTCCATGGCTGGGCACCGCATGGGGAAGGTGAGGATTTGTGGGTCCCTGCCCCTGACTGGGGAGGCAGCAGAGGGGACACCAGCATGGGGAGGACTTGAAGGGATGGGGGGTGTCTGTGAGAGGAAGATACGGATACCTCCATTCCCTCCCCTCACACCCAGATACTTCACCCTTAGCCATTGGGTGGAGGTGCAGAGTCCCCTACGCCCAATCTGGGAGGAGACTCTACACATCTGTCTGTGGCAGACGTGACTCTGCGACGGAGCCAACAAGCCCTGTCCCTGTCGAGGGTGAACCAGCAGCCTGAGGCTTAATGCCAACCCTGGGCTGGTTGTGAGGCTAGGGAAGAGGTGTTTCAAAGGGGGAGGCCCAGCAGCTGGAGGGCGGTGTGGGGACACTGGGCAAACAGGCTACGCTGGGGGTGCCAAGGAGCATGGCTCGGGTCGGAGCCAGACTAGAACTGTCGGCTCTCAGAGGTGCTGGGCAAAAGGGAGAGCGTGCCAGCCCCACAGAAAGTACAGGACACGTATGATAAATAAGAATACTTGACTTTTATATTATGCTTTTCCATTGGTAGGTCTAAAGCGCTTTTCATTATCCCCATTTTACAGATGGGGAAACATACAATTTTGAACCCTGATGTGGCCCTTGGGCCAAAAAGTTTGCCCACCTCTGCTCTAAAGTGCTTACCATTAGCCCCCTTATACAGATAGAGAAACTGAGGCATGTGGCAGTGACTTGCACACCATTGGCAGAGGTGGGAATAGAATGCAGGTCCACTGAGTCCCAGTCTACTGTTCTATCCGCTAGTTGCCAGGGGAGGGAAATGGAGTCATCGGTACCCTCGTCCCACAGATAGTAACTAGCACTGAGTAACATTTTTTTCTTTTTTTTACTCCTTGCAGATTAAAATTCCTAGATGACTTTGTTCTGTGGGAGGAAAAAGACTATATGTAATTTTTGTTTTTTCTCCATAGGAAGATGGAAGATGTAAAATATAACATATTTTCAAAAGACAGAAATACCCTGCCTGGTCTGTCTGAGCAGGAGACTGATGAGATCAAGGCTGCTCTCAAAATAGGAGACTTCTCAGGAGCAGCGTGTGTGGTGCAGAGGTCTGACAAGTTGTTTAACAACATCAAGCTCAACATCGCAATCACAGGGGAATCAGGAGCCGGGAAATCATCCTTCCTCAATGCCTTCCGGGGCCTGGGAGATGAGGATGAAGGATCAGCTGAGACTGGAGTGGTTGAGACAACCAAAGAACCAATGCCGTACCAGCATTCCAAGTACCCCAATGTGATCTTCTGGGACCTGCCAGGGATCGGGACCCCAGATTTTCAGTTAGACACTTATCTGAAGCAGGTGACATTCAATCACTATGACTTCTTCATCATCATTGCTTCGGAGCGGTTCAGGGCCATCCATGCCAAACTGGCCAAGGAGATCCGGAGGATGGGGAAGAAGTTTTACTTTGTGCGCTCCAAGGTGGACTCAGACATTTGCAATGAGAAACACAAAAAGAGCTTCAGTGAGGAGAGAACCCTGGAGAAAATCAGAAATGACTGCGTCAATCACCTGTGCAAAGAAGAGATGAGCTCCCCGCAGGTTTTCCTTGTGTCAAGTAAGGAATTTCAGAAATACGATTCTTCCGAACTGCAGAAAACATTGCTGAAGGAACTGGAAAGTCACAAGAAACACGTTTTCCTCCTGGCCCTGCCCAACCTTTCGAAACCAATCTTGGAAAAGAAAAAAAAAGCTTTCCAAAGACAGATCTGGAAACAAGCCCTGAAGTCGTGTGCCATCGCAGCTGTTCCTCTCCCGGCTCTCTCGGTGAAGTGCGACGTTGGCATCCTGGTGGATAACATGAGAGAGTATTGTGAGAGCTTCGGGCTGGATGACATTTCCCTCAGTATACTCGCTAGACAGGTTAAGAAGTCTGTCGCTGAGCTGAAGAATGTGATCAAGTCCCCATTGGCCAAGAAGATCTCAAAAGAAATGGCTGAGGAGCTGCTGACTGAGGCTACAGGGGAAGGTCTAATGGTAGTTAAACATTTTGTCAGCATGATACCGCTGGTTGGGACCATATTTGCTGCAGAAAGGTCTTTCACAGTGATATACAGAATGCTGAACAGCTTTCTGGATGGTGTTGCTGAAGACGCCCAAAGAGTCCTTATCAAGGCATTGGAGACAGAAGAGAAAACAAATGAATAACAGAAACAAAAGACCAACAAGCTGGCTACACGCCTCTGGCAGATGGAGCTTGGAGCCAACCAGGGGATAATGGCAGATTCTTCTATACTCAAATCTAATGCAACAAAAGAAAAAACATTGAAAAAGATCTCCAGAGTTTGGCAAAACTGAGATACAGTTTCTTCACCCCCTAATTTTTTTAAGCAAGTCCCAGATGGGAAAATTGAGGGACAGCAGCAGGGCAAATACCAGCTCAAGAAATCCTGGTCTATGTTAATTAAAAAATTCGGACAAGATTTTTAAAATATACTTTAATTTTCTCTGTGTCAGTCTGTGAAGATTCCTTGTGTCCAGCTGAGGATGTGGCCTCCTGTATGCAGTGTAAACCGGTGCAGTCTGACCGTGAGCAGCCAGCAGAGCTGTTATTACAGCGTAAAACGTGATCAGAAAATAGTTGAAACTGGAACCAGCTCCTTCCAGCTTTTGTTCTTTCCCTGAGTCCTTTTCCCTTTGTCATTCAATGCTGGGTTAGACCAGTTCCACCCCGAGCACTTGAACACAATTAATTGAAAGGACACCATTAAAAAATCGACTTCTGAGCAGAAAGACACCGACCTGAGCCTCTATCCTGCTCAGCTGCTTCTGTTTGTCCTGGTGGCCGCCCCTCCCGGCCATTGTGCTAACTAAAGTCACAGCCCTATTCATAGGGATGGCTTGTACAGACTAACTGGAGCCACTGCCCTGCCTAGGGAGGGGGCTTCTTGCTTCTTTGTTTAGCTCCTTTGTTCAGACCCGGGCTCGGGTTGTTGGGGGGCGCTGCTCAGAAATGCAAGAACTGAAGTGGCCAACTAATTAAGCATATGAGTCATACCTGTGGCTCAGAACATCCCAGGCATGCTATGCTCACCTGCAGGTTTTCCACTCCTCTCCTTCCCTTCCCTGTATCAAGAGAGCCAATCAAAGTACTGGTGGGAAACTGCCTAAATTTGCCTGTAAAACCAGACATTTTCTGATCAGACTAGGAGAGGTTCCTTGCTTTGCCACCTGGTCTGATCAGCTAGGGTCTTTGGGGCCCTCCTCGCTCTCGTCTGTGTTTTTGAGCATACCCCCGTTTTAAACTCCCTCCACGAACAACGAATTTGTGCCTGGAGATCTCCTGATTACTGAAAGCGAATCGAGTCTCTCTCCATCCTCCGATGCTACTGCTGTTCCTGTCTCTGTTGCTGCTGTTCTGGGGATTGGTAGGAGCGATCTCTCTTGCAGGCTCCCCCTGTCTAGCTGCTGGCCTTGTTTCCAAGCAGACGACCCAAGCTAATCCTTGTCTGTATCCATAATCTGTTTCGTGCTCCGCAGCTCCTTTGCTGCGAAAAAATAAGCCTGTGCCGCTGCTAAGCTGTGCCTTCGACTGTATCCTGGGCCTGCCAACTTGCGCCTCCTGACTGCTGCAGCCACCACTAGTTAAACGCCCCCCGGGCTGTACCCTGAGCACACCTCTGCCCTCTGAACTGCTCCCCTTCCCGATACAAAGAATTGCATAGTGTAAGGTGCACCTATTAGAATCAGGTTCTTAGTCTAGATAAGTTGTAATTTCTTTTGCATAGCTGTGGTTAAGTTGGTTTAGAGAATTGTTTGTATCGTGCTCTGTAAGTTAGGTTTAAAAAATTGTTTCATTGTGTTCTGTTACTTGCTAATTTGTGTAGTCTTGGTTAAGTAGATCATAGATAAGATTTTGCTGTGTTCTGTATAATTGTGGTAAGTCTGTCTTCCGCTGCCCCCAAACCTCAATTGTTTACTGAAGTCTAGCATAAAACCCCATTGGTTACCCTTTTTTTTCTCTCTAACACACCTCACATTTTACATTGACACTACCGTGACACATTTTACCCATAATATTAGTTGGCTATATGCTGCTGTGAAACACCTTTAATGAAATTGTTAGCTACCGTTACATTTCATATTTCAGTGTTAATCGGTTTACCAACTGTATTGTACCCACTGTGTTGTACCCCACTATGAAATCCCCTATACTATTTACTAAAAGAAACCCCTCCCCAATTGTCTACCTTAACAAACCCCATACCCCTCACTATTGAATTTTCCCTGGTTTTGCATTTTCTTAATAAAATTTATTTTACACCCCACTAGTGCAGTAGTTGTCCCCCAAGATCCCCTACTTGCTGGCAGGGTCAGTTAGAAACCCCCAAGCACAGATTCTCAGTATGCACCTAGTTCCACTGATCCAATCCCATTGACTCGCTCTGGGGATCTGGCCTTCCAGACACATCCGTTTAACAGGTCTCTTAGCAGAGATTCGCTAAAGATTCTTTTCTCCGTCTGCCATCCTCACACTAGAGGCTGTTATTAGCCCTGTAACTAAGTTGTATCCTGAGTAGGGCTTGGAAGTATCTGTCTGCTAATCCCATAGCAGAGGCTTAATAGTTAAATCGCTGATGTGAGATTTTTCTTATGGACTGAAGCTGCAGTTTGAGCTGCTGCTGATGGTGGTTTTGGTGCTGACGTGTTTGTTTAATGTGGAGTTTAGGTTGGCCTGGGATCAGGGAATCACCTCACACCGCTCAGACTCACCTAGGATTTGCGGATTGTAATCGCTTTGTGTTGGGCTCTGATTACGATTGGCTCATATGATGCCACTCGCCAGCCTACTGCAACTGATTTGCTTTATATTCCACAGTCAGTAATTCATGCAATTGCATCTCTTTGCTCTGTGTATTCGCTGCTTGTGGTTTTGTCATCACTGCGGATCTTAGTGCAATACTTTTGTCTTTTAATAAACTCCCAGTCAGTTGGATCTGACACTCTGTGCATCTGACTTTTATTGCTCTTAGGAAAACACGGAGTGAGGGGCATCAGCTGGACCCCAGCTGTGACTCCATCTCCCCCTCAGCCCTACAGATTTGCACTGGATAGTTATCTGGGTATCAAAACTATCCAGAGTCATAACTGATGCTAACAAAACACTGGAAAGGCTCTTAAACCTCTTGCTTCTGTGTTTAATCCAAACGCTGGCTCTTAGAGACTAGGGAAAGGTGTTACAAACAGGCCCTGCTGTCACCCACTGTGCAGCCAGGGGTCTGTTGTCAGTAGACCAAACTGCTGGGTCCCCCCAATGTGTTTGTGAGCCACTGGGACAGTGCAGAATCCAGTCACTGCTTCTGGCTCGGGATTCTAGGGTGAACTACCAGACTCAGACCTCTTGTCTTGAGCCATCCTAGACCTCAAATCTGTCTGAGCCCTCCTGAGTGAGTGCCCTAGTCACTTACACACATGCCCCTAAGGCACATACGTTGTGGGGGCTCTGGGCTTTTTAACTGTAGTGAGAGTAATTAACAATCAGAACGACTTACTCAGGGGCATGGCGTACTCTCCAATGCTGGCAACTTTTAATCAAAGATGGGCAGTTTTTCTAGAAGATCTGGATTATTTTGGAGACATTTTCTGACCTGTGTTATCCAGAAGCTCACAAAGGCCCCTTCTGGCCTAAGAATCTATGAACCTCTTCGGGGATAACTGGCTGGCTGGAAAACTGGGATGGGGGGGGGGGCACTGTGGCAGATTACTGCACAGGGGGAAGGGGTGGAACGGGGCGGGGCCATAAGTGGACCAAGGTTGAGGCTGTGGGAAGGGTCAAATGGGGTCTGGCCATGGGCAGAAGGGGCGGAATGGACGAAGGGCTCTGAGCTCTGGCCAGGGACGAAAGGTCTGCCATGGTCCCGGCCGGGCTGAGAGCTGGACTGAGATCTCAGACCCCCTCCACCCTGGCCAGGGCCATAGTGGGGAGGTGGCCAGGTCTCAGCCCCACCCCCTGCCCTCTGGCCGGGGCCACAGAGGGGGCTGAGAGCAACGAGCAGAGGTGGGGCCTCAGCCTGAAGAGGCGGGTCGGGGGCCAGTCTCCCCAAGGGGAAACCTCACCCACTGCCCGTGCTAGGAACACCGGGTCAGCGAGGGCCCCAGTGACTTTGCTCTCAAAGCACTCGAGAGTTACAGGACATTGAAAATATCAAAAGTCCTGAGAGCGCCCGATCTCCAAGCCTGATCTCACTCGATGTAGGAGTTTAAGGAACCATTCCCCCACTTGAAAGTTAAATCAGCATAGCTGTGTGTCGGTCAGGGTGTACGACCAGGCGAGGGAGTGATCTGGCAGATGTGGGGTTGGTGGGACACAGAATTAATTAGTGAGTATTTGGGGGCTTGCGGTGAAGCTGGAATCTGGGTGCAGAAAGGAACAAGGAGGTGCTGCGAGAAGACATCTCTGGTGCTCGGGAATTGACAGGTGCAAAAGCTGGAGAGTTGTGACAGGGCAGTTGTGGGTCCATGTGAGAAAATAAAGGGGGAGTGCGGAGGGGCTGCAGGCAGGATGGGCCAGTGTTTGGGTCTGGGGTTATGCGAGTGGGGACACACCCAGTGGCACAGAGTGGGGAAGTGGCTGGGTGCTAGTGAGCTAAGAGTTGAGGTCACTCAGCAATGGGGGAAAGTCCTGAGGTGGAAGATGGGATGCCAAGGGAAGGAGGGTGCTGGGGGCAGAACCGCTAAGGTAGGGATCACAAAGAGGAGGAGAAAGAGGAGAACTCCGGTGTGGGGAAGGGACACCTGAAGGAGGGCTGGGAGGCAGAGTTAAGAGGGGGAGGCAGAGAAATAGGGAGACCCTAGGTGGGAAGAGAGAACTAGGGGAGAGTCAAGGGCAGGATATCGGGAGAGGGTGAGGAAGAGAGTCCCAAGGATGGAGCCGGATGTCCTGAGAAGGGAGGGAGCCCAGCAGGGGCCAAGAGAGCCTGGAAAACACAGAGGAGGCAGATCTGTGGGAGGAGAGGAGAATGGGACGGAGAGGGCCAGAGCCAGGGACTTAGGGCCTGTGTCCATTAGGAGTCTGTCCCGATTGCGGCTGTGCCGGGCTGGAGACCATGGGGCTGTACCAGAGGACCTTACTAAGGAAATCTGGAAAAGGCGGGAACACAAAGAACAGATAGGGAGGCTGCTCCACCTCACAGCCCTTTTCCCACAAATCCTTTGGACTGTTGGAAATGCAACAAGGGAGATACCAGGATAAGCTATGGGGAGAGAGAGGGAAAATTGGGGGCTCGGGGGGGTGGGATATTGAGAGACCATGGGGAGATGGCAGGGGCTGCTGCGGGGGTTAGAGGGACCATGAGGGGGGACAGTGGGGGCTCCTGATGGGGAAATTGAGGGGCAGTGGGGCACTGGGGGCTCCAGTGGGGGGATATAGAGGGGCAGAGGAAGGGAAGGCAGGGGCTCCAGGAGGGCAGTGTGACCATATGTCGGTTTCCTTGCTCACTGCAGCAGAGAAAGATCCACCTCAGCGCCCCAACTGGTCCCTCCCCTGCAGCCGCAGCTGCCGGATCCCGCCTGCCCTGCCAGGTAAGCAAAGCCACAAAGCGCCTCTTGCAGGGCCGCCTGCCCAACCTGTGCTGAGAGCCCGGCCCAGCTGGCATGGTGACAGGCCCGGCCCAGCTCCCCGCTCTGGACACGGGGAGACGCCCAAAGGAAGGTGCTGACTGACAGGCAGGCGCTGCATCCTGGGCCTGTGCCCGCCACCATGACAGGCAACAACACTGCCCCCCACCTCAAGAGTGAGCCTCTCCAGAACCCCCCAAATATTCCCACCCAGTACACCCAGACGCCTCCAACACGCAACACCCCCCAAACAATTCCCCCACACTGTCCTGCTTGGGGAACTTGAAATATGGTAACCCTACACATAACTCTTTACCCAGCCTCCCCCACAGCAGTGGTTTTCAGAGCGAGTGGTTCCACGTTGGGATTTGACCTGTCCTGGCTCGATTCTTTTGTACTTAGTCCATGGATAACCCCTTCTGGTCAATTCAGCTCTTTGGCTGGTGCTTTCTCACTTCCTGCTGCCCTGCAGATTTGCAGAGCTTTCTCTAAAGTTAAATCTCCTTCACGGACCAGTTGGTCTCTTAACACCTTGTTTTTAGTGTACAAATGATTCTATCTCTGATCAGAGATTCTGTCAACTCACCAAATTCACAGGTGTTACTGAGTTTCCTTAATTCTGTGACACACTGCTCTGTGGTGCCCTCCATTTTTTGCATGCATATTTAAAAATCTCTCTCTCTCAAATGTTTCATTGCTTTTTAGCACGCAATGTTCCTCAAATTCAGTCAATATTTTACTAAACATCATGCTTTCACCTTTTTCAAACTTAAAGTTGTTATAAATATCCAATGCCCCCTGCGACAACATGCAAAAAGATTTGATTATTAGATTTTATATTTTTTCTCCTCTGCCCCTGTGGCTGCTAAATACAATTCAAATCTGTGTAGGAATTTTTTCCAGTTCTCTACAACATTGCCTGACAACCACAGACTGGATGGAGATTGCAGCACATCCATTTTGGGCTTTTTATCCCTTCTTAACTAGTCAAGCTACTATTGTGCTCTTAAAATACATACACAAGCCTTTGTTCTTCTCTGTTTGCTGCTCCACTCCCCTAGTCTCTGCTTTCAGTTTCAAACACAGGAATTACTTTCAGGATGACTGCACTCTCCTTCTCATCCAAACCAGTGAATGACACAGGAATGTAACTTTTAATAAAACAAACTAGAGAGTTTCTGTCTGTGGTCACCAGCTGTGCACAGCTATACTGGGTTCTCAACTCAGCTTCCAGGGTGCATCACTAAATGCCTGCATTCATAATACAGTCCATTATGTGGGAGCATCTCTAAATTATAATCCTCAACAAACATATCTCTACAATCCTGACCCAGATCAGGGCCCCGTTGCGCCAGGTGCTGCACAGACACAGAGGGAGACACATTTCAGAGGGGTAGCTGTGTTAGTCTGTATCAGCAAAAACAACACCTTAGAGACTAACAAATTTATTTGGGCATAAGCATAAGCATAAGCTTTCGTGGGCTAAAAACCACTTCATTGGATGCATGGAGTGAAAAATACAGTATGCAGAATATATATTATAGCACATGAAAAGATGGGAGTTGTGAGTATCAGCAGAGGGAAATTACTTTTTGTAGTGACTTATCCACTCCCAGTCTTTATTCAGGCCTAATTTGATGGTGTCCAGTTGCAAATTAATTCCAGTTATGCAGTTTCTTATTGGAGTCTGGTTTTGAAGTTGTTTTGCTGAAGAATGGCCACTCTTAGGTCTGTTATTGAGTGTCGAGGGAGATTGAAGTGTTCTCTGACTGGTTTTCAAATATTACAATTCTTGATGTCTGATTTCTGTCCATTTATTCTTTTGCGTAGAGACAGTCCGGCTGGCACATGATGGCATATATCACAATGGTAGATGTGCAGGTGAATGAGTTCTGGATGGTGTGGCTGATGTGGTTAGGTCTTGTGATGGTGTCCCTTGAATAGATAAGCTGACAGAGTTGGCAACAGGGTTTGTTGCAGGGATTGGCTCCTGGGTTAGTCTTTTTGTTGCGTGGTGTGTAGTTGCCAGGGAGTATTTGCTTCAGGTTGGGAGGCCGTCTGTAAGCGAGGACTGGCCTGTCTCCCAATCTCTATGAGAGTGAGGGATTGTCCTTCAGGATCGGTTGTAGATCCTTGATGTTGTGCTGGGGAGGTTTTAGTTGCAGGCTGTAGGTGACAGCTAGTGGCGTTCTGTTACTTTCTTTGTTGTTCCTGTCCTGTAATAGGTGACTTCTGGCCCTAACCGGTTTACAAAGTCTACAAAATATTATTCTCCTCATGTTATAGGCATGGGAAACTGAGGCACAGAGATGACTAGGTGTGATAAAGCTTACACAGGCAGGCTTTGGTAGAACTAGGAACACAACCAATGTCTCCTGAGTCACACTCCAACACTCTGACTGCAAGACCATCCTCCCCGGTGCCACTAAACTGACTTTTTCTCTGCCACCTCCAGAGCCTCGGTGAGCACCCGGTGGGCATCCCCAGCAACACCTTCCAGAAAGGAATGCAGGGCGTAGAATGTGGCTAGCAAAGAGATCTCTGCAGCTATGAGGGTTCCACACACTGGTATGAGGCTTATGTACTTTTTAATATTTATCGTGATTTCAGCCAACTCCTTGTCCATTTGCTCCCAGACAGGATCAGTAGGCTCAGGTGATATAAAAGGCACATAGGTATGTGCCCTCATTGCTCTACCTGAAACCTGGCCCAGCAGCTCCAAAGCATCTTCTCTTGATATTTCCTTGGCCAATGGGGTCTTGATCACATCTTTCAACTGAGACACTGGTTTCCTGACCTGTTTGGAGAGCTTAACGAGGGATTCTTCATCCAAACCGAAGACTTTGCAGTACTCGGTCATGGATTCCACCAGCATGTCAACGTCACATGAGACAGAGAGGTGGGGGATGGGAACAACTGCGATGGCGCACGACTTCAGGGCTCGTTTCCAGATCTGGTTCTTCAGGGCTTCTTTTTTCTTATCCAGGATTGGCCTTGAGATGTTGGGAAGCGCCAAGAGGAAAAGATGTCTCTTGTGAGAGTCCAGTTCATTGGCCAGAGTTTCCTGCAGTTGAGGAGAATCGTATTGGTCAAATTGCCACCTGGAAATGAGGAAAACCTGTGGGGAATTTACCCCTTCACTCCTCAGATTCTTCACACAGTCGTCTCGGATTGTCTGCAAGGTGGTCTCCTGGTTGTAGTTTCTTTTTCTACTTTCGTTTCTCAAGTCCTCGTCCACTTTGGAGCGCACAAAGTAGAACTTCTTCCCCATCTTCTGGATCTCCTGGGCCAGGTCTGCATTACAGGATCTGAAGCGCTTCGAAGTGACAACAATGAAGAAGTCATAGCAGGCAAAGCTGACCTGCTGAAGGTAGGTGTCAGGCCAGAAACTTGGAGTCCCGATCCCAGGCAGGTCCCACATCGTCACGTTGGGGAGCGTGGGATGCAGATAAGCGATTGGCTCTGTTGTTGTTTCTGTGATGCCAACCTCCGCCGCTCCTTCATCATCATCGTCTAAGCCCAGCATGGCATTGATGAAGGAAGATTTCCCAGATCCCGACTCCCCAGTGATGGCGATGTTGAGCTTGGTGTTTTTTGACAGCTCCAGGGCCTCCTGTGCTTTTTGAGCAGCTTCCGAAAGGTTCCCTGTTTCAATGGCAGCCTTTAGCTCTTCAACATCCTTCTCGGACATACCAGGGAGTTTAACATCCAGACCTTGAAATAGGCTCCTTGATGCCTCTTCTGTAGCCGCCATCTCCCTGGGGGTGGAGGGAAGTGAAGAGAAAGATGCTAGTCATGCTCATCTCTCACCCAACCAGCTGCAGTCCAGTTGTTAGGGCACTGAACAGCAACTGTCTAAGTTGTCCAATATTATTAATTATGATTATTAATTATTTAATTTACAGAAATGACCCCACTAGAGTTTAGCACGCTGTCACTGCAGAGGTGCCCCCCAAAATCAGAGCCCCCACTATGCCAGGGGCTGGACAGAACCAGACCAAGATTGGGGCCTCCACTCTACTGCATGCTGCACAAACCCCAATTGAGCTCAGCGCCTCCATGGTATCAGATGCCATGATTGGTATCAGATTCCAGATTGGGGCCTCATTATGCTGGGCACTAATACACGTAATTAATAACTATGGTTAGAAAATGGAAGGGTCTGCAAAAAAAATAATTTTTTGCTAAAAAAATCATGAACCAAAATATTTTGTTTTGGAAATGCTTTTGTGATGCCTCGTGGGAGTTGTAGTTCAGGTGCCTCAAGCCCCCCATTTGCTATTATAGACCAGGGTCAGACTACGTTTCCCATAATGCACCACGCCTTTCCCCTCTTGGAGAGAGAGCGAGGCAGAAAATGAACAGAACCTCTCACCATAGTGCATCACGAGGAATATAGTCCAGTCAGGTATTCTCACCCATAGAAGAGAAAGGGGACATGAGGGAAATGAATGACAGCTTCCATGAGGCATTGCAGCCGTCCTTCCAAAACAAAATATTTTGGTTTTCGGCAATTATGGATTTTTTTCAACAACAAAAAATCGGACTCTATTAGTGGGCAATGAAGAACAGCCTTCATCACACCCATAAGCCCACTGTGCTACTGAGATGACACAGGCTGGAGCATGCTGGGACACAGGCAGTGCCTATATTCTCATCTGAAACCTTGCTAAGTACTTGGTTTTACCATTGGCCCAGATTCACCTCTGGTGTAAAACTCCACCGATCTCATTAAGCTGATATTTTAAAGAGTAAAATAATTATTAATAATGCTTAAGATGTTTGAGAACCCGAGTGGAACCACAGCCGATTGACCCCAGCTGGGGGTCTGGCCCCATTGACTTCAATGGAGTTACAACCCATTGACCCCAGCTACGATCTGGCCCCATTGACTCCAATGGAGTTACGGCCCATTGAGCCCAGCTGGGGGTCTGACCCCATTGACTCCAATGGAGCTACGGTCCATTGACCTCAGCTGGGATCTGGCCCCATTGACTCCAGTGGAGCTACGGCCCATTGACCCCAGCTGGGATCTGGCCCCATTGACTCCAGTGGAGCTACGGCCCATTGACCCCAGCTGGGGATCTGACCCATTGACTCAGGTGGAGATTCTGACCCATAGATTTTCCCCACCGTTTGACTAGGGTCCTGTGAGCTCCAGTCCAGTGTATTAACCACAAGACCAGTCTTCCTCTTGGCCTGTCTTGCTTTTGCACATTTTCTTACATGTCTGTATCATGCCTAGCACAATGGTTTACTGATATACAACTGGCATCTCTACATGCTACCGTAATCATAATAACTATAACAGTAATAGTTCCTCGCTCTTCTATGGTAGTTTTCATCCGTAGGTCTCAAAGCGCTCTACAAAGGAGGTCAGTATCATTATCCTGCTTCTGCAGACTGAGAAACTGAGACAGAGAGAAGGGAAGTGACTTTTCGAAGACCAACAAGCAGCCCAGCAGTAGAGCTGGGAACAGACTCCACGTCTCCTGATTTGCAGTCCAGTGCTCCGTCTGCATGTAATACAAGTGATTAATCATAGTAACTTTCTCCAGAAGTGAGAGACTCTGGTTCCTGGTCTCCAGCTCCCTTGAGAGTCTCTCCATGGGGGCTATTGAACTTGTGGTGCTCCTAAACTCACTTTTTCTCTTCTGCCTCCAATGCCTTGATCAGGACCCTTTGGGCATCTTCAGCCACATTATCCAGAAAGTGCTGCAGGACGGTGCATGTGCCCGAAAAAGCCATCTGTGCCTCCATGTGAGTGTGACGGGGTGCGACTTACCACTGCAGTGCCCCCTGCTGGCTGTTCTGGGAATTAGCACTGCTCCCGACTCTGGTGGTGTCTCACCCGCCGTCTCCTCTGTTCCTGGAGCCGTGTCTCTCCACGGACCACAGCATCCTCTTCAGTGACTCTGCCACACTGTTTCCCCCTCCTTGGGGACCAGCAATCTCTGTCCTACCACTCCCTCACTCAGTGGAAACTGCAGTCCATTATCCCGGGGCTGTCTGCGACACATAAGGTTCGGGTAGTGTTTTAAGAGGGGAGGACAACACAACAGGATAAGTTTTACAGCCAAATAACTGCGTTTATTTTAGTTCTGGGAAGAGGTTACAATTTGGACCAGGGAAGCAACTGGTTAAGTGTAATCCTTATCTACTTAAATCATGAACTGTTTTACACAAAAAGGGAAGTAAGGCAAAAGAACAAACTGTAAAAGTGAAACTAACTGTTTCCTTTCTACACAGAATAAAGCCGCACGCATAAAACAGAAGGGGGGGGTCAAAGATGGGGTGGGTTGCGAGGGCAGAATCCTTACAAAAGTTATAAAATACGTACTGCTTTCCAGATACAGCTGACCAGCAGCATAGACTCCAGGAACATGACAAATTGGGGGGAAGTGGGTTTGTTTATACGACACGATACGACCCGAGCTGGCAAAACAGAGGAAAATCTCCTGGCTGAAAGGTTGATCAGGCCCCTCAGCTAACACGAGAAGACTGCTGCTGATTTTGCACAGGCTACGGTTTTGTCTGGGGGTTTTTACTTGTGTCAGTTTCAGATTGGTTCCCTTTTACGTGTGCTGATACCGGATTGGCCCCCTAGCTCCTTCGCCTTCCGAGTTCAGGACTGGAGCCCCCTACATCAGCAGAAGCTGCACTTGGCATGCTACTTCTTTCTTTGAGATATGATTACATGTCTGTATACGGCCCACAGAGGCTGCACCCTGCACACTAGGGTTATGCGCATGACATCTTGGGACTTTCCTGTCCTTTGAAGGAACAAGAACCTGACTCAAAATGGAGACCGCCTTGTCCTTTTACTAAAACAAAATGGCTATGGACCGACAATTGGCCATAAAGAGGCCCCGTTTTAAGCGTGCACTTTAGGATTGCGACAGGGGCCACTTCCCACATGACTCCGGCACCCTGTTCATGCTTATCTCAGGCCTCAGCAGGCTGGCCTTAGAAGGCAGTCAGAAGCTCTCTCTCACTCCTCTGTTCCTGCCCAGCATGGCTCTGTCGAGGGTGCTAGCTTCATACTGACTGCAAGGCAGCCAGTCCTCTCTCCTTGAGCTCCAGAGAATAACTGAAGCTGCTGTGAAGCCCTTCTTATATGGGTCAGCCTGGCCCTAATTGGTTATTCCACGCAGCCCCTTCCTAATTGGCTACCTCCTGCACAGCCTCCCCTATGGGCCAATGTGGGGCAAACACCCCATCACACTCCACCAAACTACTGACCAATGGAATCGCATTGAGGATATGTCTGGTTCTTGTCATGCAAGCACCTCCAGCCCGAGCCAGCAGATTCAAAGTAAAACGACTAGATATTTCTTTGCCTAACGGAGACCTCATCACAGCTCTCAAGTCCATGACAGGCTTCCCAACCTGCTGGGCAAGGTTAACCAGGGAGTCGTCATCCAAGCCAAAGCTCTTGCAGTAACTTGACATGCATCTCATCAACTGGGGAACGTCACAAGCAATGGAGAGACCCAGATCAAAAATGGCAGAGATGGTGCGGGCTTGTACCCTAACCTGCCCCTGCAGGACTTCCGTCTTCCTTTCAAAGATGGATCTGAAAATGCTGGGTAGGGCAAAAGGGAAACATGTCTCTTGTGAGCATTGAGTTCATCTGCCAGACCTTCTTGCAGTCCGGGGCCATCATACTGGTCGAATTCCCACCTGGAGATGAGGAAAGCCTGTGGAGAGCTCACGCCTTGTCTCTGGGGGGACTTGATGCAATCACTTTGGATTCTCTGCAGGGCATCCTCCTGGCTGAAGTTCTTTTTCCTTCTCTCGTTACACAAGCCCATGTCCACCTTGGAGCACACAAAGTAGAACTTTTTCCCCATCCTCTTGATCTCCCGGGCCAGGTCAGCATGGGTAGATTTGAACCTGTGTACAACAAAGATGATGAAGAAATCGTAGCAGGCAAAGTTGACCTGCTGGAGGTAGGTGTTGGGCCAGAATCTCGGAATCCCAATTCCAAGTAGCTTTGTATTAGAGCTGGGTGAAAATTTTCCAGCAAGTGTTTTTTGCCAGTGGCTTTTCCATTGAAACTGAAATTTCTGTTTTCAAATATTTTTCAAGCTTTTATCCAAAAAAAAAACCACCCCAAAATAGTTAGATTTTGTCAAAAACCTGAACATTTTTTATGCAAAATTTTACCCCAAACCAACACAAACACACACAGAATTTCATGGAGAGAAAACGACCTACATTCCCCAAACAGCTCTTGCTTTTCTTACTGTAGATTCAGGAAGAGACCATTAGAGCATCAGCCTGACCATCTGTATAACACTGGCCAGAGACATTCACTGATTTACTCCTGTATTGAGCCCAAGGTTGAGCTAGACTGTATCTTTTAGGAAGACGCTCTATTTTGATTTAAAGGCCCCACATGATGCAAAATCCACCAGACTCTTGTGCATCATCTTTTAAACAAGAAAAGTGAATAGCTGCTCAGCAAACTCTCTCTCTGAGCACTTGGAAGAGATTTTTTCCAAGTGTGTTTTTTTTCACAGTTTAACCTGAATTATCCCAGTTTCAATCACCAACATTCCCGCCCTTTCCTCTCCCCGATATATTGTCAGTTTTCCCACAAGAAATTTGGAAATGAAAATGTTTGTGTTGACCTAAAATTCCAGTTTGGTTTCAAATAAATGGTGATTCAAAACAAAAAATGCTCTGTGTGAATTGATTCCAAACTTCCAACCAAAAAATTTTGAACAAACACTTGCATTCAAAATTTCTCATGGGGAAAAAAATTAGTTTTCTAACCAGTTCTACTAATTAAATACATTGATACACTGGCAAGTAAGCATGTTCATTAGTGACTGGTCTAGTTTAGAGAGACACAGATTCTTGATTCCAATGTAATAAGAATTTATTCAACTCTAAAACCATTTCTACATGAAACATGATGACAGAACAAAAAAAAATACAGAGAACTGATGTTTGCAAGCGCTAGCTATGAGACAGAAATGTATAACAGACTAGCATTTGTTTATCTGAACATCCCATCCTGTTAGCAAATATTGATCCTACTGGGAAAGGAATATGAGGATTTTACTGAGTCACTAGATGGGAGACTCATCTGGATTTAAGGGAAGTTGGAGTGGGTCTCTGAGGAGAGATGACCTAGGCTGTGGGCAAAGCAAAGCTGAAGGAGGAACCCTGGGAGCAGCCACTCATAAGAAGATCCAAGCTGATCTTTATGTTGTTTTACTGCTGTTCCCTTGGTCAATAAAGCTGATCTCAGGGTGGGTTTGGGCTTTGCATGTTGTGTCAGCTGTTGTTTATGCACCATAAGCCTCTTCTTTGTGATAGTTTATCTGTCACAGTCCCAGTAACCTGGAGACTACTTGGGTGACATTTTTCAGTTGAGTAGTACATTTGCTGAAGAACGCACTTCCAGGGTAACCAAAACTCATTACAATATCAGAACAAATAATGTTGGCTGATTAAAAACTGTTAATTTTTTTTAAGTTTGTTTTGACATTTTCTAATGGTTTGACTTTTTGGTTCAAATAGTGTTTCATTTTGAAATGTAGCTAAACTTACGTAACTAAAAAAAATGGTGGAGGACAGAGGGGTAAAAAAAATTCCAGAAACAGAAAGAAAGAAAGAAAGAAAGAAAGAAAGAAAGAAAGAAAGAAAGAAAGAAAGAAAATCAACTAGGGGCAAACAAAATGTTTTGTTCAACACAAAATGATTTTATTTTTATTTAGTCATGAAAAAAACAAAAAAGTTTTGGTTCTAAATGAACTGATTTTTCTAAAGATTGTTTTTGTTCAGCCACTGAACGAACAAAAATCCACTCAGCTCTCCCCAGCAGACATTTAACACATGCCAGCCATGCCAGGGAATCAGTGCAGTGCAAATCAACACTCCAGCAGATGAGAGACCATTGACATCAACAGACAGCAATAACTCAAACATCTTGGAATGGGAGCGGCATGTTCATATCTGCATCTTAGTGATCCGTGGACATAGTTCTAGAGTAGACACAGGTGTCTCACAAACTCAGATGAGATAATCCTCACAACAGCCCTGTGAGCTCAGAGAGTTTTAACTTTACTGTTTCGTGGCCTAGGGAATGAGGTGTCAGACTCGGCTCGATGGCATTTCTGTTTCTCAATCTTGACACTTTCCTATCTTACTCCAGTTCTTTCTTGCGAACTCTTTGTGCATCCTCAGCCACTTTCTCCAGGAAGTTTGACAGAATGGAGTAGGACGTGGCAAAGGACAACCCGGCTGCACCCAGGGTGCTAATCACTGGGACAAGGTCGAAGCATCGTTCGACTGAGCAGGTAAGGCCGCACCCAACCTGGACAATCTTCTTCATTAATACATCTTGGGTGAGAACTTCCCCTTGCGGTGAGATGATAACAGCCTTGAGCTCTGCAACAGGCTTCCCAGCCTGCCCGGCCAGCTTAGCTAAGGAGTCATCGTCAAGGCTGAATTGTTTGTAGAAAATAATCGAGGACACCAACAGGAGGCCAACATCACAGGCGAGAGAGACACTTCCCATGGGAAGGACATTGATAAAAGCCGACACCAGGGATACTTTCCATAAGTGCCCACGCAGAGCAGATTTCTTCTTCTCTATGATTTCCAGAGAGAAGTTGGGGAGGCTGAGCAGGAACACAAGTCTCTGTAGATGGGGGAGGTCCTTCTCCAGAGTCTCCTCCAGCAAGGGAAAATCATACTGGTGTAAGTCCCAGTTGGAGAGAAGAAAGACCTGGGCATTGATTGCTCCTTGGTCTCTCAGGCATTTCCTGGCATTTTCCCTGATCCTCTGGAGAACATTCTCTTCGACGTAGGTTTGAGGATGAGCCCTTCTTGCGTTGGCCAAGTCTTCATCCACTTTGCAGCGCACAAAATAGAACTTCTCCATCCATTGGATCTTCCGGGGCAGGTCGGAGTGGCTGGATCAGAACCGCTCCAAAGCAACGATGACAAAAAAGTCATAGCGGCTGAAATTCATCTGCTGGAGGTATCTCTCTGGTCGAAAATCCATCGCCCCGATCCCCGGCAGGTCCCACAGGATCACATTCGGGTAGCTTGGATGGGGATAAGCCGTCGGCTCTGTTGTTGTTTCTATGACCCCAGTCTGAGCCGCACCTTGATCTTCAGAACCAAAACCACAGAGAGCATTGATGAAGGAGGATTTTCCAGAGCCCGTCTCCCCCGTAACAGCAATGTTGAGTTTGGTGTTTTCCAGAGACTCCAGATCTTCCTGAACTTTGGAGGCTGCCTCTACCTGGCCTCCATCCTTGAAAAGCTCCATGAATTTCTCATATACCTGTAGCGCTGCATTGAAAAACCCCTTGGGGTCTGACTCAATGTCAGTGCCCTTCGTCAGAGCTGAGAGAGCCTCCATCTGCCGCAGAGAAGGAAATGGATATCACCATTACTCTGGGTTGGTTTATAAACGGGTGACTTAAAACCGTCAGTTCAAGTAGGAACTCAAGGCTGGATTAAGGCCTAGGTATTATAAATGTAAATTCCTTCATCTGTCAGCTGATTGCCAAAGAATCTCAGCTTTCAGTTACTAAAAGAGAGAGAGCAATTTCCTAACCCTAGTGACTGGTGAGAAAAACTCAAAAATGTGATTACATTTAGGTACATTTGAGCTAATGCAGGGCTGCTGCCTGAATCTGCAGAGAGCCTGAACCCATCACTTTGAGGGGGTAGCTGTTCTGTGCACCTGAATGGGGTGTTAACTCCCTCCTCACCCCACCCCTGCAGGGGACTCTGTACGGGGCAGAAGGGGAGAAGCAAAGCAGGCCGACCTCTGCCATCACAACCCCAGCAGAGACACCTGAGCTGATGGGTGTAAATTCTAGGGGATCCCACTGCTAACACCAGTGCCTCTGTGCCTGGGGGAAAAGTGAATGGGGATCCCAGGCCACTGCAAATCCAAGTGTGTGTGTGTGTGGGCTGGGAGGTTGGAAGGGCTACAGTCCCTAATTATCATAACTGATCGGTTCCACATTGCAGTATCCTGAACCCTAATCAGAACTGGGGCCCTGTCACATGGGCCAAAGCCCAGACATACCCCACCCCTGGGAGCTCATGAGTTGGTCAATCCTCTCTGCTCCTCCCCCTGCCCCGTGTGGTTCAAGCTTCCCCTGGGAGCAGGGTGTCCCCCTGCCCTGCTAATACTTCCCCCCCCAGCTAAGGAGTAAGGGCCCTGAGAAAGTGTTCCCGTTTCCCAGGCTTGCAGCGCCAATCAGCTGTTTGGCACCACAAGCCTGGGAGGAGAATTAGAGAGGGGGCGGCATGCTTGGGAACAATGTGGAGCAGAGGTGAGCTGGGGTGGGGAGGTGCTGCATGGCTCCCCAGGGGTGGGGGGGAGCTGCCACGGGGGGGATGCCTCAGGGCGGAGTGGGGCGTAAGGTGGAAGTTTCACCTAGGGCGCGAAACTTCCTTGCACTGGCCCTACCTGGGCAGAAACTCCTACCGGCCACCCCAGCAAGCAGGACGTTCCCCACGAAGTACAGCACACAGCTCGATGCAGGTCTCTGTCTGCTTCCCTCTTCAGAGTCAAATGGAAAACAAATGCTGCAGAGAAAAGCACCTCTGGGAAATTTCCAGCCGCACCCTTTCCTGGAAGATCAGCTGATAGATAGATAGATAGATAGATAGATAGATAGATAGATAGATAGATAGATAGATAGATAGAGGGGGTCTATGGGGATAGATAGATAGATAGATAGATAGATAGATAGATAGATAGATAGATAGATGGAGTCTATGGGGATAGATAGATAGATAGATAGATAGATAGAGGGGGTGTATGGGGATAGATAGATAGATAGATAGATAGATAGATAGATAGAGGGAGTCCCCCGGGCTGGGCACACTGTCTGTCCCTGGTGCAGCTGGGACACTGCAGAGTCCAGTCACTGCTTCTGGCTCTGGGGCTCTAGGGCGAACTACCAGACTCAGACCTCTTGTCTTGAGGTCTGATATTGAGGGTTGGTGATGGGGGACATGAGGGTTCTAGAGCGGGAATATTCAGGGATATTCAGGGACCACGGTGATGAGGGCAAGGGCTCCTGAGGGGGGATATTGAGGAGTTGTAGGCGGGGTGGGGGCTTCTGAGAGGGGATATGGAGTGACTATAAGGGGGGCAGCAGGGGCTCCTGAGGGGGGATATAGAGGAATGTTGGTGGGGGATGGCAGGGGCTCCTGAGGGGGGATATAGAGGAATTGTGGTGGGGGACGGCAGAGGGTCCTGAGGGGGGATATAGAGGAATTATGGGGGGGGGACGGCAGGGACTCCTGAGGGGGGATATAGAAGGATCATGGGGATGTCTGGGGGGGATTCTGAAGGGGATACTGAGGGACCATGGGGGGGGCAGTAGGGACTCCTGAGGAAAGAGATTGAGGGGACATGGGGGGATGGCAGGGGCTCCTGAGGAGGGATATTGAGGTACAGTGGAGGGCTGTGGGGTTCCCGAGGGGGAATATTGAGAGATCATGACAGGGGGCAGCAGAAGCTCCTGAGGAGGGACATTGAGGGACCACGAGGGAGAGGGACTGTGAGGGTGGTATTGAGGGACCATGGTGGGAGTGTGGGGGTTGTTGTGAGACCATGATGGGGAGGGTGGGGGTTCCTGAGGGGAAATATTGAGGAACAGTGAAGGGGGGCAGCAGCTCCAGGAGCTGAGAGGGAGCGATTTAACCCCCTACCTGGGCAGAAACTCTAACCGGCCACCCCAGTGAGCAGGACGCTCCCTGCGAAGCACAAGACTCACCCTGATGCAGGGCTCTGGCTGCTTCCCTCTGCAGTCAAATGGAAAGCAAATGCTGCAAAGAAAAGCAGCCCTGGGAAATTTCCAGCCACACCCTTTCCTGGAAGATCAGCTGCAGCCAGCTCTGAGTTCCTGCATATACCAGAGAGCGGGACTGGACAGACAGACAGACAGACACGGGGTTGGAGGGTGGAACCCCAAAATGTCAGGGCTGCCTTAGCAAAGAAAGCAAACACTGCGTTTGAAACAGAGGCTCAGTTAATTCACTTTCAGTCAAGTAGCCAAGTATAGTTGTGGTGCAAACTGCTATTAAGCACTACTCAGGGGCTGTCGTATTGATGGTTTTTTATTCTATCCCCCCCGCCTCCCCCGCCCATCGCGCACGCACCCACACCCACCAGAAACGTGTGTCCAGGACCTATGAAATTATGCAAAACTGGAAAATGATGGGTTAAAGAAAGGCTGGAACATTGAGGGTACATATCGGGACAGTGGGAGTCTCCTGATAGGAGTACTGAGGACTGTGAGGGTATGGCATACTGAGGGGTGATATGGAGGGGCCATGGAGGGGATGGTGGAGGTCCGGAGGGGGAATATTAAGAGACCGTGAGGTATTTGGTGGGGCTTCTGAGGGGGGATACTGAGGGACCAGTGGATGGAGGGGGCTCCTGAGGGGTGGACTGACTATATATTGGGGTTCTCCTGGACGTGACCCTCTTTTTTATCCTCCAGGCAGCTTTTTGAAATATGAAGAAATGTCCAGGTCCGGGATTTTTCCTTGCTGATTGCAGCAGAGAAAGATCCGCCTTGGCGCCTCGGCTGGTCCCTCCCCTGAATCTGCAGCTACTGGATCTTGCCCAGCTCAGCCCAGCCTGCCAGGTAAATGGAGCCCCCAAGCACCTCTCACCGGGCCACTTTCCCCACCCTGGGGCCTCAGAGCCTGGCCAGGTTGTGAGGGGTGACAGGCCAGGCCCCAGCTTCCTGCCCTGGGCAGAGGGAGATGCCCAACGGGAGGTTCTTAGTGATGGATGGGCGCTGCATCCCAGGCCTGCATCCACCACCATGACAGGAAGCAACACTACCCCCCACTTAAAAAGTTAGGCCTCATGTACACTTTCCCAGTAGCCCCCAGGTACTTAAATATCCCATCCCAGTACACTCTCTCACACACCCATATACACTCCTGCAGCACTCCCCAAAAATACTCCTCCACTACCCCACTACTGTACCTCACCCCCACAGTGTCCTCTATTAGGGAACTTGAAATATGGTAACCCTACATATAAAGGGACACACTGTAGGTAGACTGCAGAGAAAACCCATGACACTGGGTCTGAGCATGATCAAGGACATGGAAGGATCCCACCGCTGGCTGATGTAACTCTGCTGACAAAAGCCCCAGTGCAGACCCAGCCACGGCAGAGGACAAGGGTTCCAGTGGTCACAGCTAATGCCACTCGGGGAGGTGTTAGCATAGGTCTGCAGGTGATGCAAATATCACTGAAGTAAATGTGTCATTGTATGTGGAGCGTTATCACCCAAAGACTTGTGTTTTCTTCTTCAGTGGCATTTGCTCCAGTGGCCCCTCACTGCGTTCAGCGCAGTTGCACTGACTGGTGCAGGGCTTCCTTGAAGCAATTGGCCCCGGCTCTCACAACATCGATTCAGCTTTCACCCTGCGTATCGGTGACACCATTGCTTCCCCAGAAGGGCAATGGGTGCCACACAGCAGCAGCGTTGTGTCCAAAGGGGAGTGGGGTTTAGTGGTTAGAGCAGGGAGGGTGGGAGTCAGGGCTCTCCTTGAAAGCCCAGCACTTGCTTTCAAGGCTCAGTGAAGACAGTAATTAAAATAAGAACATAAAAATGGCCATACTGGGTCAGACCAAAGGTCCATCCAGCCCTATATCCTGACCACTGACAGTGGCGAGTGCCAGGTGCCCCTGAGGGAATGAACCTAACAGGCAATGATCAAGTGATCTCTCTCCTGCCATCTATTTCAACCTTCTGACAAACAGAGGCTAGGGACACCATTCCTTACCCATCCTGGCTAATAGCCATTAATGGACTTTACCTCCATGAATTTATCCAGTTCTTTTTTAAATGCTGTTATAGTCCCGGCCTTCACAACCTCCTCAGGCAAGGAGTTCCACCAGTTGACTGTGTGCTGCGTGAAGAAGGACTTCCTTTTGTTTGTTTTAAACCTGCTGCCCATTAAATTCATTTGGTGACCCCTAGTTTTTGTATTATGGGAACAAGTAAATAACTTTTCCTTATCCACTTTCTCTACTCCACTCATGCTTTTATAGACCTCTATCATATCCCCCCTTAGTCTCCTCTTTTCCAAGCTGAAAAGTCTTAGTCTCTTTAATCTCTCCTCCTATGGGACCCATTCCAAACCCCTAATCATTTTAGTTGCCTTTCTCTGAACCTTTTCTAGTGCCAATATAGCTTTTTTGAGATGTATTCATCTGTACGCAGTATTCAAGATGTGGGCGTACCATAGATTTATATAAGGGCAATAAGATATTCTCCCTCTTATTCTCTATCCCTTTTTGAATGATTCCTAACATCCTGTTTGCTTTTTTGACCACCGCTACACACTATGTTGAAGTCTTCAGAGAACTATCCACGATGACTCCAAGATCTCTTTCCTGATTAGCTGTAGCTAAATTAGCCCCCATCATATTGTATGAATAGTTGGGGTTATTTTTGCCAATGTGCATTACTTTACTTTTATCCACATTCAATTTCATTTGCCATTTTGTTGCCCAATCACTGAGTTTTGTGAGATCTTTTTGAAGTTCTTCACAGTCTGCTTTGGTCTTAACTATCTTGACCGGTTTAGTATCATCTGCAAACTTTGCCACGTCAATGTTTATCCCTTTCTCCAGATCATTTATGAATAAATTGAATAGGATTGGTCTTAGGACTGACCCTTGGACAACACCTCTAGTTACCCCTCTCCATTCTGAAAATTTACCGTTTATTCCTACCCTGTGTTCCCTGTCCTTTAACCAGTTCTCAGTCCATGAAAAGATTTTCCCTCTTATCCCATGACAACTTAATTTACATAAGAGCCTTTGGTGAGGGACCTTGTCAAAGGCTTTCTGGAAACCTAAGTAATAACAGTATAACAGATGGTGATATACCTATCTCCTAGAACTGGAAGAGACCCTGAGACATCACTGAGTCCAGCCCCCTGCCTTCACTAGCAGGACCAAGTACTGATTTGGCCCCAGATCCCCAAAGGGGCCCCCTCAAGGATTGGGCTCACAAGCCTGGGTTTAGCAGGCCAATGCTCAAACCATTGAGCTATCCCTCCCCCCTGCTCTGGCTGTGGATCCCCCTTGTCCACATGTTTGTTGACCCCTTCAAAGAACTCAGATTACAAAGACGTGATTTGCCTTTACAGAAACCACCTTGACGTTTGCCCGACAGTTAAGCCTCTTTGCTGTAGAACAGACAGCTGCAAACAATGGAAGCCTCTGACCACAGCAGCAGGTCATGTGGCAGGTCAGACCCGAACCGTGTGGACTATGGGGTGCAAACCCGGGGGCTAGGAGATCAGTAGCCACCTTAACAGCCTCCCTGAAATTGGCAACCTGGGATTTGTTGAGCAAGGGTGGTGCCGAAACTGAAAGGAATGTTGTTGTTTGCACTGAGTTCCAGTTTTGATTTCCAGCACCCATCTGCACACACCTTGTTCGCTGGGGCAGGTGCAGCCGGGCTGAAGGAACGACGGAGTCACTGGAGCCGGGGGCTGAGCTGTCGCTGTGAGGTGAGGAGAGGGGTGGACGTACCATGAGATCCAACTCTGAGCTCAATAGGCTGCAGCAGTAGCTGTGCACAGGGCCTTCTAGCTGTGGGGAATATGGGCTGTCTGGTGGCGTAGGGACCAGGGTCTGCAGGGCTCGCTGTGGGGTAAGTGACAGCAGCAGAATGAAGGTTGCATTGTGGGGCTGGGGTGTATATTTAACTCATCACGTCCCGATTGTCAGAGGTTTACGTTTAGCCACTTTCCATGTTCTGGAAGGGCACCTCCAGGCCACCTTAACGCTGCACCTACAAACTTTGGGGGCAGTCCATTTCCTTGGCTTTTTTTGAAAGATCATTTTCCAGCACCCCCATGGCCCACAGCCTGGCTCTCCCCCTCCTTGCCTCCCATCTCTCTGCATGTCCAGCACACCTGGGCCTGGGGGGTAGGAGGGGGGCAGGCATTGTCAGGGCTGAGGACCAAGGAAGAGGAGGCAAGGACTGACGTGGAGTCAGCGAGGGCATTTTTGGAAGGGGGGACAGAGATGGGGGCACATGAAGACACAGGACTTTGGATGGGCACAGCTGAACCCTCCTCCTGTATCTCCTACTGTCAGGATCGGTGCTAGTATTTTTAGCACCCTAGGCACACGGCCATTTCGCCGCCCCACACGCTGGTCCCACGGCTCTGGAGCAGCTGCTGTAGTCGTGCCTGCAGGAGGTTCACTGGAGCCGCGGGATCAGCGGACCCTCCGCAGGCACGACTGCGGCAGGTCGACCGGAGCTGCCTGCCCCCACCCCCGGCAAAATGCCACCCCTCAATAATCCTGGCACCCTAGGCGATTGCCTAGGCCGCCTAAATGGAAGAGCCGGCCCTGCCTACTGTGCAGCTCTGACCTGAAGCAGCAGAATCGGGGGAATGGGCAAGAAGAGTGAGTCTGGAGGCACTGCCCCATGGCTGGGCACTGCATGGGGAAGGTGAGGACTTGTGGGTCCCTGCCCCGGACCGGGGAGGCAGCAGAGGGGACACCAGCATGGGGAGGATTTGAAGGGATGGGGGGTGTCTGTGGGGGAAGGGTACAGATGCCTCCATTTCCCTCCCCTCACACCCAGATATGTCACCCTTAGCCATTGGGTGGAGGTGCAGAGTCCCCTACCCCCAATCTGGGAAGAGACTCTACACATCTGTCTGTAGCAGACGTGACTCTGCGATGGAGCCAACAAACCCTGTCCCTGTCGAGGGTGAACCAGCAGCCTGAGGCTTAATGCCAACTCTGGGCCGGCTGTGAGGCTGGAGAAGGGGTGTTTCAAAGGGGGAGGCCCAGCAGCTGGAGGGTGCCAAGCATGAACAGCATGAACAGCATGAACAGGCTACGCTGGGGGTGCCAAGGAGCATGGCTCGGGTCGGAGCCGGACTAGAACTGTTGGATCTCAGAGGCGCTGGGTAAAGGGGAGAGCATGCCAGCCCCATCGGAAGTACAGGACACGTATGATAAATAAGAATACCTGACTTTTATATCATGCTTTTTCATCAGTAGGTCTAAAGGGGGGATATCCTTGTTGCGGGGGGATATGCTTGCTCTATATAAATATATCAGGGGGATTAACGTTAGGGAGGGAGAGGAATTATTTAAGCTTAGTACTAATGTAGGCACAAGGACAAATGGGTACAAACTGACATTAGGAAGTTTAGACTTGAAATTAGAATGAAGGTTTCTAACCTTAGGGAGTGAAGTTCTGGAACAGCCTTCCAAGCTGCGAGAGTGAGTGGGGGGGCAAAAGAATATCTGGCTTTAGACTAAGCTTGATAAGTTATAACTGGAGGGAGATTATGAATGGGATAGGTTAATTTGGGCAATGTTTGGATTATCCAGCAGATGAAGTCTGCTCATGGTCTGTGAGGGGATTTTGGATAGGATGGGAACTGAGTTACTGCAGAGGAATTCTTTCCTGGGTGCTGGCTGGTGGAGTCTGCCCACGTGCTCAGGGTTTATCTGATTGCCATATTTGGGTCGGAAGGGAATTTCCTCCAGGGCGGATTGGCAGGGGCGCCTGGAGTTTTTCCGCCTTCCTCTGCAGCGGGGATGTCCTGCTGGTGGTGCCTGCAGTTTGGGTCTTCAAACCACACTTTTGGAGGATTCAAATAACTCAGTCATGGGTTAGGTGTTATAAAAGTGGATGGGTAGGGTTCTGTGGCCTGCTTTGTGCAGGAGGTCAGACTAGATGATCATATTGGTCCCTTCTGACCTACGAGTCTATGAGTCTAAAGCGCTTTTCAATATCCCCATTTTACAGGTGGGGAAACACAGAATTTTGAACCCCGATGTGGACCTCGGGCAAAAAGTTTGCCCACCCCTGCTCTAAAGTACTTACCATTAGCCCCCTTATACAGATAGAGAAACTGAGGCACGTGGCAGTGATTTTCACACCATTGGCAGAGGTGGGAATAGAATACAGGTCCACTGAGTCCCAGTCTACTGTTCTATCCGCTAGCTGCCAGGGGAGGGAAATGGAGTCATCGGTACCCTCCCCCCACAGATAGTAACTAGCACTGAGTAACCTTTTTTTTCTTTTTTTTACTCTTTGCAGATTAAATTCCTAGATGACTTTGTTCTGTGGGAGGAAAAAGACTTCTGTGTAATTTTTGTTTTTTCTCCATAGGAAGATGGAAGAACTAAAATATATCCCTGGTAACAAATTTTCAAAAGACAGAAATACCCTGCCTGGTCTGTCTGAGCAGGAAACTGATGAGATCAAGGCTGCCATCGAAGCAGGAGACCTCTCAGGAGCAGAGTGTGTGGTGCAGAGGTCTGACGAGTTGTTTAACAACACCGAGCTCAACATCGCGATCACAGGGGAGTCAGGAGCTGGGAAATCGTCCTTCCTCAATGCCCTCCGGGGCCTGGGAGATGAAGATGAAGGATCAGCTGAGACTGGGGTTGTAGAGACAACCAAAGAACCAGAGCGGTACCAGCATTTCAAGTACCCCAATGTGATCTTCTGGGACCTGCCAGGTATCGGGACCCCAGATTTTCAGCCACATACTTACCTGGAGCAGGTGACATTCAATCACTATGACTTCTTCATCATCATTGCTTCGGAGCGGTTCAGAGCCAACCACACCAAACTGGCCCAGGAGATCCGGAGGATGGGGAAGAAGTTTTACTTTGTGCGCTCCAAGGTGGACTTGGACCTGTACAACGAGAAAGACAAAAAGAGCTTCAGTGAGGAGACAACCCTGGAGAAAATCAGAAACGACTGCATCAAACACCTGTGCAGAGAAGGGATGAGCTCCCCGCAGGTTTTCCTTGTGTCAAGTAAGGAATTTCAGAAATACGATTCTCCCAAACTGCAGAAAACGTTGCTGAAGGAACTGGAAAGTCACAAGAAACACATTTTCCTCCTGGCCCTGCCCATCTTTCCAAACCAATTTTGGAAAAGAAGAAAAAGGTTTTGCAGAGGCAGATCTGGAAACAAGCCCTGAAGTCGTGTGCCTTCGCAGCTGTTCCTCTCCCGGCTCTCTCGGTGAAGTGCGACTTTGGCATCCTGGTGGATAACATGAGAGAGTATTGTGAGATCTTTGGGTTGGATGACATTTCCCTCATTATACTCGCTAGCCAGGTTCGGAAGTCTGTTGCTGAGCTGAAGAGTGTGATCAAGTCCCCATTGGCCAAAAATATTTCAGAAGAAACGGCTAAGGAGCAGCTGACTAAGGCTGCAGGAAAGGGTCTAATTTTAGCTAAACATTTTATCAGCATGGTACCGGTTGTTGGGACCGTATTTGCTGCAGAAAGGTCTTTCACAGTGACATACAGAATGCTAAACAACTTTTTGGATGATGTCGCTGAAGACGCCCAACGAGTCCTGATCAAGGCAGTGGAGAGAGAAAACAAATGAATAACAGCAACAAAAGACCAGTAAACTGATACACGCCTCTGGCAGATGGAAATTGGAGCCAACCAGAGGACAATGACAGATTCTTCTGTACTCTGATTTCATGCAACCAAAGAAAAAAAAATATTGAAAAAGATCTCCAGAGTTTGAGCTTTAAAATACAAAGATGTATTTCTAGTGCGGAGGAACAGGCAAAACTGAGGTACAGTTCCCTGGCCCCACAATTTTTTTAAGCCAGGCCCCAGCTGGGATAGTTGAGGGACAGCATCAGGGCAAATACCAGCTCAAAAGGTCCTAAGTTAAATTAATTAAAAACATCAAGCAAGATTTTTAAAATATATTTTGACTTTCTCTGTGTAAACTAGTGGAGATTCCTTGAGTCCAATGGAATGATTGACACCAGCTTAGGATGTGGCCTATTGCATGCGGTATAAACTGGTGCAGAATCTGACCGTGAGCATCCAGCAGAGCTGTGATTGCAATGTGTCGGGCTATGATGACCATTGGTTCATATGATGCCATGCACCAGCCTATCGCATATTATTTGCTCTATATTCCAGAGTCAGTAATTCATGCAGTTGCATCTCTTTGCTCTGTGTATTCGCTGCTTGTGGTTTTGTCATCACTGCGGATCTTAGTGCAATACTTTTGTCTTTTAATAAACTCCCAGTCAGTTGGATCAGACACTCTGTGCATCTGATTTTTGTGGCTCTTAGGAAAACACGGAGTGAGGGGCATCAGCTGGACCCTGGCTTTGACTCCACCTCCCCCTCAGCCCTGCAGATTTGCACTGGATAGTTATAAGGGTATCAAGACTATCCAGAGTCATAATTAACACTAACAGAAAACTGGAAAGTCTATTAAACCTCCTGCTTCTGTGTTTAAGCCAATCTGCAGCTATTAGAGACCAGGGTAAAGTTGTTACAAACTGGCCCTGCTGTCACCCACTGTGCAGCCAGGGGTCTGTGTGAATAGAGTCCCACATGCTTCTGAGCCAGCTGGGACTGGGAGAGTCCAGTCACTGCTGCTGGCTCGGGACTCTAGGGCGAACCACCAGACTCAGACCTCTTGTCTTGAGCTGCCCTAGACCATAGGTGCTGGAATTAGAGCGGCTGGGGGAGCTGCCACACACCCTGGCTTGAAATGGTTTCCATTATAAACAAGGTTTACAGTTTGAGTCAATGGATCTCAGTACCCTCCTACACAAATTGTTCCAGCACCTCTGCCCTAGACCCCGAAATCAGTGTCTCAGTCCTCCGGAGTGCTCCGGTCCTCCTGAGTCAAGGGCAGGATATCGGGAGAGGGTGAGGAAGAGAGTCCCAAGGATGGAGCCGGATGTCCAGAGAAGGGAGGGAGCCCAGCAGGGGCCAAGAGAGCCTGGAAAACACAGAGGAGGCAGATCTGTGGGAGGGGAGGAGGATGGGATGGAGAGGGCCAGAGCCAGGGACTTAGGGCCTGTGTCCATTAGGGGTCTATCCCGATTTCGCCCATGCTGTGCCGGAGACCATGGGGCTGTCCCCGGGGGACCTTACTAAGGAAATCTGGAAAAGGTGGGAAGAAATGGTGGTGACACAAAGAACTGAGGGGGAAGCTGCCCCGTCTCACACCCCCTGGCCCCCAAACCCTTTGAACTGTTGGAAGTGCAACGAGGGAGATACCAAAGTGAGCTATGGGGAGATAGAGGGAGTTGGTGTTTTCAGTGGGGCAGAGGGATTGAGGGACCATGGAGGCAGGACAGTGGAAGCTCCTGACAGGGGATATTAAGGGACCATGAGGGGGTGGCTGGGGCTCCTGAGGGGAAATATAGAGGGATCATGGGGGAGGGGTGACTGGGGATCCTGAGGGGGAATATTGAGGCACTAGAGGGGCTGGCAGATGTTCCTGGGGGGGGATACTGAGGGACCATGGAGGGGTGATGGGGCCCCTGAGGGGGAATATTGAGGCACGAGAGGGGCTGGCAGATGTTCCTGGGGGGGGATACTGAGGGACCATGGGGGGGTGACGGGGCCCCTGAGGGGGAATATTGAGGCACGAGAGGGGCTGGCAGATGTTCCTGGGGGGGGATACTGAGGGACCATGGGGGGGAAGGTGGGGCCCCCTGAGTGGGGATATTGAGTAACCATGGAGGGGTGACAGGGCCCCTGAGGGGGGATATTGAGGCACCATGAGGGGGGCTGGCAGAGGATCCCGAGGGGGGATATTGAGGGACCATGGGGGGAAGGTGGGGCCCCTGAGGGGGCATTTTGAAGGACCAGGACAGGCTCCTGAGGGGTATTGGGACCATATGTTGGGGTTCTCCTGGACGTGATCCTCTCTTTTGTTCTTCTATCTCCGTCCTCGCAGCTTTTTGAAATATGAGGAAATCTCCAGGTCTGGGATTCTTCCTTGCTGTGACAGGCCAGGCCCCAGCTCCCCACCCTGGGCAGGGGGAGAGGCCCAAAGGAAGGTGCTGACTGACGGGCGGGTGCTGCCTCCTGGGCTTGCATCCACCACCATAACAAGAAGTGACACTGCCCCCCAGCTCCAGAGTGAGGCCACAGGTACCTCCTCCAGCACCCCTCAGGTACCCCCCAGGTACCTCTTCCAGGACACCCCCAAAACCCTCCCAATACACACACACCCCTGCAGCACCCCCCAAGTGACCCCTCCCAGCATACAGTCTCCCCAGGACACTGGGTATGACAATTTAACCACTTTGCAGAATGTAACCCTACAGGTAATATGGATGCCAAGCTGGAAGAATCCTGATCTAAGCTGGCCGCAGCCTGGAGCCAGAAATACCCCTCAACGGGTGAATGCGTGGGAGTGGGTGCAACCAGCGCTTTTCAGCATGTCTTTCCAGTCCATAACATGGATGGTGCACCCCAGAGAATGGTAGGTGGACCGGGTACACCCCAACTGCAGCACATACATAAAAGGGTTGAAGCAACAACGTAATGGGTGGGTGAGGGCACATACATGGAATCGTCGCTTGGAAAGGGGTCTGTGGGCAGCAGGAAATGCAGGGTTGGGTGTGTGAAATCTGGGGGACCGTTAAGTAACCGATAAGCCAGAATGTAAAATTGCAGCAGCAAATCAATGAGCTACTGGCCCAGCAACAGTCTGAAATCACAATGGGATGGAAAAGGACAGCAAAAGTGAACTTGCGGCTAACTCAGTGGACAGGAAACCTCGTGACATGGGTGGGAGGTGACCTCAAAAGGCTGACTTGGGAGGGGGAGGTGCGCATGGGGATACAAAACGGTCAACTCTGGTGCTAGCACCTGTGTAATAGTTACTGTGATGCCTTGGAAAGGGATGGCTATGAAGGTGGGTCCCCATGAGCCCTATAGGAATAATGAGAAAGGGAAGAGCTCGCTGGGACCCACTGGGAGAGAGCTGGGGAGGATGGAATGGTGTAAAACAGACAATAATTCAGTTAAGTAATTGTTTGTCCAGAGAAAATATCTGAACGTGTCCGTCCGCAATGGCCATGGAGGGGCAGAATTAATGGCCTGTTGCAAATGGGGGCCATTAGCGGTGATATATACGGGTTCTAGGATGTTTACTGGGAATGTACACAACACTTGGGGCCACAATTGCACCAGCATCTGGCACAGTTACATACACCTATGCACTGCCATTGGGACTACAGTGCACAAATGGATCTGTGGAACTCATTGCTGCGCACAATCGAACCAGCACCTATTACCCAATCCCATCCCAAGTAGTCGAATGGCACGGACAGCACTGAATTTCATTGTGGATACTCAATGGACACAGAATATGGACCAGAGTACACAAAGATTACAGGAGGAACTCATCTCAACAGCCAATAGCTGGACACACTTACAATCAGGGCCGGTGCAACCATTTAGGCGAACTAGGCGGTTGCCTAGGGCGCCAAGATTTGGGGGCGCCAAAAAGCGGGGCCCCCCCATATTTTTTAAATGGTTGCAGCGGCCACTGTGTAGTCTGAGCTGCCGGAAGCAGCAGCTGCCTGCAGCCCGGCAGCTTAGGGCGCCCCCGGGGTCAGTGCGCAGCACCCCCCCCCGGGTTCAGGGAGCCGCGGCTCCGGTGGACCTGCCGCAGGCATGCCTGCGGCAGCTCCGCCAAAGCCGCGAGATCCACGCAGGGGCGGCGAAATGTCCCGGCGCCTAGGGCGTCAGAAATCCTAGTGCCGGCCCTGCTTACAATACACACGTCAGGATGGCGTTGACAGAATTTTAACGCTATTGAAGGAGGAGAAGCCGTGTTCTTGGTGGTGGCCGGGATGTGGGACCATCCTGCAGTGGTCAGGACTCTCGGGGTTGCTGTGGATTATCATGGCGGCTGGTATACTGTTACGTATACTTGTGTTACGTTACACATGGAACAGTCAACCCTCTAAAGAATGGCCACTAACTCTAACCTATACGTAATGTAGTAACCCCCCCCCCCCCCCCCCCCCGCAGTTCACTGGACAGCCCAGACCCAACCTCCTCAGCCCCACTACAAGGGGAAGTCTAGAGCATTAGTTGGAACAGGTGTGCACGCCCGCACCGGAGGAGGTGCAGGGCATTGTACTGCACACGGGGCAGTGGGACACATGGCGCATCGGCACATTTCACCTCGATGCCTGGCCCTATCAGGAAACGTGTCGCCGTACGTCCTGTGCTTTCCCAGGGATATCTGGGCAGGAGGATCCCAACAGAAAAGAAAGGAGGTGGAGTGTTAGAATATAGATATCCAGGCCTGCCTGTACAGGTCTATACTTAAGAACTTAGGTGTGTTTTTATCACTTAGCTAGTTACAGGGGTAGAAAACAAAGAATCAAAACCACAATCCGCCTGTGTCTGGGCCTTCTCTCACGGTGACAGTCTGAGGCCTGGTTCTTAGGCTAAGGCCTTTGGCTAAGCAGCTGGGGCAGCCATACGCTGGGAAGTGAACGGTCACATCCTCACATCCCAACCCCCGCCCCCCCCCACTGAAATAAGGGGGTTTGGGGCTGTGTCAAGGCTGATTCCCCACTCTAGCACTTTGAGCGCAGGAAGTGGGACCCACAAGGACTCTCAAAATTAACACTGGCCACTCTAGGCTCGTATTCAACTCCCAGGGTTACAGCTTTTCTCTGACCTTGGATTGCTTAATGCTGCCACCACCCAAGAGCAGAACCCCTTTGAAAGCCCAGGAAGGGACACTTGGGAATTCCTCCCTGAGGGGTACCCTGAAGCCCTTTCACCCCCACTCTGGGGAAGAGCTGAGAAAGAAAAAACCAAGGAAATCAGCTGTTGCCACCAGCTAATTAAACAACATGCACAAACCTCTTAGACCCAAAAATCCAATTCTGTTCCTTAAAAAGGTAAATGTTATTAATTAAAAGAAAAAAGAAAGAAAATACATCTGGGAACTCAGGCTATTGCTAGGTTTAAAAAAAACAAAACTATAAGGATTAAGCACCAAGAATACTTTTCTTCAGGTTCAGCTTAAAGGTTACAAGGAAAACAAGAGCACCTGGGGTTAGCACAGAGGAATCCTCAAGCCATTAAGAAATAAAAGGGATAAACCTAATTGCACCTTCCTAGACATTCCCTGATCTACTTACAAATCTGGGGTTACAAATGATCAGTTTCTAGGTATGATACTGATGATTTTTCATACCGGGCCCAAGCTTCCTACAGCAGAGCTCTGCCCTGTCCACCTCTCCCCAAAGAACAACAGACGGACAAAAGGGGGGAGTCTTTTTTCAATTTTAAAAAGTATGAGCCTTCCCATTGGCTCTTTTGGCCAGGTGCTCACTCCCTTCCTTTTACCTGTGCGTAGCAGTGAGACTTTTTAACCCTTTACAGGTAGAGTAATTAGAGAACAGCTACTAAGAGGGATTTTATAGCTACTGGCTGGCTGGGTGTCTACAAAAGGGAGCTACCTCCCCCCCTTCATTTATCACAGGCTGTTAGGAAGATGATCCTGTCCTGATAGTGCCCATCACCACCAGATAAAGAAACAGATCTTAACATGGTTGAAGAAAACTTAGGGCAAGTCTCCACTAGCAACGTTAAAGTTCTGCCCTGGCTTGTGTAGTCATGATGCCAGGATTGGGAGAGAGTTCTCCCAGAACTGTAAAAAACCCACCCCCTGTAGCTCCCAGCGCTGTCACGTTACAGCGCTGAAACTTGCTGCGCTCAGGGGGGTGTTTTTTCACACCCTTGAGCAAGAAAGTTGTAACGTGGCAGTGTAGACAAGGCCTTAGTTTGATAGCATCCTGTCTGGCAAGAAATCACTTCTCAGTGGTTGTGATTGTGAAACTCTTATTTCTGTCTGTTTTATCTTCATGGCCCCCACTTTTCTATTGTTAATCTGCCTGGTTCTCTAATTGTTTCTGTCTGCTGTAATTAACTTTGCTAGGTGTAAGTGAATTAGGGTAATGGGATATAATAGGTTAGAGAATTATGTTACAGGATGTTAGGATTGGTTAGTTAAATTTCAGTAAAATCATCGGTTAAGGTGTAGCTGAGAATATTACTCTATAAACGGGGGTCAAACAGGAAGTGGGGGGAAGGGAAATTGGAATCACGCTTGCTGGACCTCAACCCCAATGAACATCGCATTGTCTGCACTATGAACTGCTGGTGGTTTGCTGCCTGCTGTCTGCATGACAAGAACCAGAGAAGTGGGAGGGTGAAGGAAAAGCCCTCTAACCTACTGCTCTATAGTCACAGCTGGTTCTGGCCAGTGGGAGGACAATGGGCTGCGGGGAAAGGACCCCGGTGACCTGACCAGCCAGTTCCAGCCAGAAGGGAACAAAGGACAGATGAGAGGAGAGGCTGGAAGAAAAGGAAACCCAGGAGGCCTGTTTACCTGGGACAAAAGACAAAGGACAGAGACGGGACTTGGGGGACGGTGATATCGAATGCCCAGCTGGAAGGAGGGGTTTTCTGGGCTAGAAGGAGAGAGCAACCAGAGCCAGCTGGAGGCAGGACAGATCTAGATGTACTGTGCTGAGGGAGGCCAGGCCTGTGGCCCTGAGAGTTCCCTGTCCTGTTCAGATGCTCAATAAACCCTCCTGTGTTATGCTGGCTGAGAGCTGCTCCGGGTTAGAGAGTGGGGGGGCATTATTCCCTCTGGATGTGGAGGCCCCGGGGGTCCAGAGCAAGTGGACTCCCTGAGGGGCCCACGGCAGAACCAGGCATGCTAAGGCTCAAAGAGGTGTAGTTCCAGGAGGTGCTGGAGTCCAGGGCTTAACCTCCAAGAGTGGACCCCCGAGCAGGGCTGTCACACTGAAGGGGGGTCCCCCCAGGGACTGTACAGAGCCTAGAGAGCATGAGTCCTCTGCATCTGTGACACACAGGAATACAACTTTAATAAAAGAAACTAAAGAGCTTCTAGTTTGTTTCTGAACTGCTGTGCACAGCTGTACTGGGTTCTCAACCCAGCTTCCACGGCGCATCCTAAATTCCTGCATTCGTAATACAGTTCATTATGTGGGAGCATCTCTAAATTATAATCTTCAATAAATATATCTCTACAACCCTGACCCAGATCAGGGCCCCTTTGCACCAGAGGGAGACACAGTTTCTGCCTCCAATGAGCTTACAATTTAAGTAGACAAAGGATTATTCTCTCCATGTTATAGGCAGGGGAAACTAAGGCACAGAGATGACTAGATGTGATGAAGGTCACACAGGCATGCTGTGGTGGAGGCAGGTCTCCTGAGTCACACTCTAACACTCTGACTGCAAGAACATCCTCCCCGGGGCCACTAAACGGACTTTTTCTCTGCCACCTCCAGAGCCTGGGTGAGCACCCGCTGGGCATCCTCAGCAACGCCATCCAGAAAGTAATGCAGGGCATAGTCTGTGACTAGGAATGAGATCTTTGCAGCTACGAGGGTTCCGTACACTGGTAGGAGGCTTAAGTACTTTTTAACTTTTATCATGGTTTCACCCATCTCCTTGTCCCCTTGCTCCCAGGCAAGATCAGCACGCTCACGCGATTTGACGAAGCAGTAGAGATATCGACTGGAAGCGTACCTCACTGCACTACCTGAAACCTGGCCCAACAGCTCCAAAGCATCTTCTCTTGATATTTCCTTGGCCAATGGGGTCTTGATCACTTCCTTCAACTGAGACACGGGTTTCCTGACCTGTTTGGAGAGTCTATCGAGGGATTCTTCATCCAAACCGAAGACTTTGCAGTACTCGGTCATGGATTCCACGAGAATGTCAATGTCACATGAGACAGAGAGGTGGGGGATGGGAACAGCCGCAATAGCACACGACTTCAGGGCTCGTTTCCAGATCTGGTTCTTCAGGGCTTCTTTTTTCTTATCCAGGATTGGCCTTGAGATGTTGGGAAGCGCCAAGAGGAAAACATGTCTCTTGTGAGAGTCCAGTTCATTGGCCAGAGTTTCCTGCAGTTGAGGAGAATCGTACTGGTCGAATTCCCACCTGGAAATGAGGAAAACCTGTGGGGAATTTACCCCTTCTCTGCTCAGCTTCTCCACACAGTCGTCTCGGATTGTCTGCAAGGTGGTCTCCTGGTTGTAGTTTCTTTTTCTACTTTCGTTTCTCAAGTCCTCATCCACTTTGGAGCGCACAAAGTAGAACTTCTTCCCCATCTTCTGGATCTCCTGGGCCAGGTCTGCGTTACAGGATCTGAAGCGCTTCGAAGTGACAATGATGAAGAAGTCATAGCGGGCAAAGCTGACTTGCTGAAGGTAGGTGTCAGGCCGGAAAAGTGGAGTCCCGATCCCAGGCAGGTCCCACATCTTCACATTGGGGAGCGTGGGATGCAGATAAGCTACTGGCTCTGTTGTCATTTCTATGATGCCAACCTCTGCCGCTCCTTCATCATCGTCGGCTAAGCCCAGCATGGCGTTGATGAAGGACGATTTCCCAGATCCCGACTCCCCAGTGATGGCAATGTTGAGCTTGGTGTTTTTTGACAGCTCCAGGGCCTCCTGTGCTTTTTGAGCTGCTTCCGAAAGGTTCCCTGTTTCAATGGCAGCCTTTAGCTCTTCAACATCCTTCTCGGACATACCAGGGACTTTAACATCCAGATCTTGAAATAGGCTCCTTGATGCCTCTTCTGTAGCTGCCATCTCCCTGGGGGTGGAGGGAAGTGAAGAGAAATATGCTAGTCATGCTCATCTGTCACCCAATCAGCTGTAGCCTAGTTGTTAGGGCACTGAACAGGTACTGTCAACGTTACACATTATTCTTGTTATTTACTTTAAAGAAATTACCCCAACTGAGATTAGCGCCCTGTCAGTGCAGACGTGCCCCCCAGAATCAGAGCCCCCACTCTGCCAGGGGCTGCACAGAACCAGCCCAAGATTGGGGCCCCCATTCTGCCACATGCTGCACAAACCCCAACTGAGGTCAGGGCCCCCATGGTGGCAGGCGCCACATAGACCCTGATGAGATTGGAGCCCCTTTGCACAGACACGAAGGGACAGTCCCAGCCTAAAAGAGTTTCCAGTGTAAATAAACAAAGAGAAGGATTTTTATCCCAATTTTATAGTCATGGGAAACAGGCACAGTGGGTTTTTAAGTGATTTGCCCACGGTCATCTAAGGAGTCTGAGATAAAGCCAGGAGTTAAACCCAAACACCCTGTCGTCCTCATGTACATTTTGATACATTTGTACTGCACCTGACACAATGGGTCCTTGATCTATGACTGGGGTTTCTATGTGCTACTGTGATACAAATAATAATTTACTCCAAAGTGTGAGAGACTTTGGCACATGATCTCCAGCTCCCATGAGAGTCCCTGCTAGGGAAGTATTGAACATCTTAGACTTACACTATCTCTTCTTCATCCAATGCTTTGGTCAGGACTGTTTGGGCATCTTCAGCAATGTCATCTAGAAAGCGCTGCAGGACAGTGTAGGTGACCCAAAAAGACAACTCTGCCTCGATAGATGTACCAATCAATGGTAACCCACTGAGGATACGTTTTGTTCTTGTCATGCAATCAGCTTTAGCCTTGACCATCAGATTCAACGTAATATCCTTTGATATTTCTTCAGTTAGAGGGGATCTTACCACGGCTCTCAAGTCTGCGATGGGCTTCCCAGTCATCTTGGCAAGGTAAACCAGGGACTCGTCATCCAAGTCAAAAGCCTCGCGGTAACTTGCCATGCAGCCCATCAACTGGGGAATGTCACAAACAACAGAGAGACCTGAGATAGGAATGGCAGAGATGGTGCAGAACACCAGGGCTTGTTTCCAGACCTCTCCCTGCAGGGCTTTCTTCTTCCTTTCCAGGATGGGTCTGGAAATGCTGGGCAGGGAAAGAAGGAAAACATGTCTCTTGAACAAGTCGAGGTCATCTGCCAGAGCTTCCTGTAGTTGTGGAGAATCGTACTTGCCAAACTCCCATCTGGAGACAAGGAAAACCTGCGGGGAGTTCACCCCTTCTCCCCGCAACCTCGTCACACAATCATCTCTGATTTTCTGCAAAATCCTCCCCTCACTGAAGCTTTTCTTCCCTTTTTCATTTTGCAAGTCTACGTCCACCTTGGAGCGCACAAAAAAGAACTTCTTCTCCACCCTGTGGATCTCCTGGGCCAGGTCAGCATGGGTAGATTTGAACCGCTCCGAAGCGATGATAATGAAGAAATCATAGCAAGCAAAATTGACCTGCTGGAGGTAGCTGTCAGGTCGGAAACTCAGCGTCCCAATTCCCGGAAGTTCCCACATGGTAATGTTTGGATGTTTAGGATGAGGATAAGGAGTTGGCTCCATTGTTGTTTTCGCCACATCAACCTTGGCTGCATCTTTGTCATCATCATCCAGACCCAGCATGGCGTTGATGAAAGATGATTTCCCACATCCTGACTCTCCCGTGACGGCGATATTGAGCTTCGTGTTTTTTGATTGCTCCAGTTTGGAAACTACTTCTGAAAGGCTCCCCATTTGAATTGCAGCCTTTAGCTCTTTGAATTCCTCCTCTGACATACTAGGGAGTTTAATGTCCCGATCTTGAAATATACCAGATGAAGCTTCTCCAGTAGCATCCATCTCCCTGGGAGAAGAGAAGAGAAAGATTGTAGTCATTGTCACATTGTACCAGGCCATCTGTGGCCCAGTGGGTCACACTGAGATTTAGACGATGTTGGTTCTATTCCTCTTTCTACCCTTTGTCTATTTAGATTTTCAGGTCAAGAATTAACTCTTCCTGTACAGCACCTAGCGCGATGAGACCTTGATCTATGTTTGTGCCACTGTAATATACATAATTAATAAATATGGTTAGAAAATTTGAGGGGTCTGCAAAGAAATTCAATTTTCCATACACATACACAAAAAAAATCATGAGCCAAATATTTTGAGTAGGAAATACTGCTGTGATACCTCATGGGAGTTGTAGTTCAGGTGCCTCATACCCCCTTCACCACTATAGACCAGGTTCACTGGTCGGACTACATTTCCCATGATACACTTCACTTCCCCCTCTTGGAGGCAGAACATCACAGGAACTTCTCACCAGAGTGCATCCTAAAGGATGTAGTCCAGCTGGCGATCCCCACCCATAGAGGAGAATGGGGACTTGACAGGGATGAACTACAACTCCCATGAGGCATTGCAAAACAAAATATTTTGGTTTTCTGCAATTATGGATTTTTAACAAAAAAAACCTGACTCTTTTAACAGAAAATCAAAACAGAATGATGAAATATTTTCATCCACCCTAATAATTAATAATACACTACATCAGTAGAAATGTGAGAGAAGCTGTGAATGGGGATGGATCACTTGATGGTTGCCTGTTCTGTTCATTCCCTCTAGGGCACCTGGTATTGGCCACTGTTGGAAGACAGGCTATTGGGCTGGATGGACCTTTGTTCTGACCTTTAATGACTGTTCTATGTTCTTAGAGAGGAGTTTCAGCCTTCATCGCACCCATAAGCCCACAGAGCTGGTGAGATAACACAGGCTGGAGCATGCTGGGACCTTTGTCCTCATCTCAAACCTTGCTAGGGTCTTTTTGTTACCATTGGCCCAGATTCACTGCTGATGTAAAATTCCACCAAACTGGTATTTTACAGAATAAAATAATTATTAATAATGCTTATGATGTTTGAGAACCCCATTGGCTCCAATGGAGCTATGGCCCATTGGCCCCAGCTGAGATCTGACCCCATTGACTCCAATGAAGCTACGGCCCATTGACCCCAGCTGGGATCTGCCCCATTGACTCCAATGGAGCTACGGCCAATTGACCCCAGCTGGGATCTGACCCCATTTACTCCAATGGAGCCATGGCCCATTGACCCCAGCTGGGATCTGGCCCCATTGACTCCAATAGAGCCACGGCCCATTGACCCCAGCTGGGATCTGGCCCCACTGACTCCAATGGAGCTACGGCCCATTGACCCCAGCTGGGATCTGGCCCCATTTACTCCAATGGAGCTACGGACCACTGACCCCAGCTGGGATCTGGCCCCACTGACTCCAACGGAGCTATGGCCCATTGACCCCAGCTGGGATCTGGCCCCATTGACTCCAATGGAGCTACGGGCCATTGACCACAGCTGGGATCTGGCCCCATTTACTCCAACGGAGCTACTGCCAATTGACCCCAGCTGGGATCTGGCCCCATGGACGCCAATGGAGCTACAGCCCCTTGACCCAGGCTGGGGATCTGGCCCGTTGACTCAGGTGGAGATTCTGACCCATAGATTTTCCCCACCATTTGACTGGGGTCCTGTGACCTCCAGGTCAGTGTATTAACCACAAGACCAGTCCTCCTCTTGGCCTGTTTCGCTTTTGTACATTTTCTTACATGTCTGTATCGTGCCTAGCACAATGGTTTACTGATATACAACTGGCATCTCTACATGCTACCGTAATCATAATAACTATAACAGTAATAATCCCTTGCTCTTCTATGGCCGTTTTCATCCACAGGTCTCAAAGTGCTCTACAAAGGAGGTCAGTATTATTATCCTGCCTTTACAGATTGAGAAACTGAGACAGGGAGAAGGGAAGTGACTTTTCCAAGATCAACTAGCAGACCAGCAGCAGAGCTGGGGACAGACTCCACGTCTGCTGATTTCCAGTCCAGTGCTCCATCTGCAAGTAAAACAAGTGATTAATCATAATAACTTTCTCCAGAGGTGAGAGATTCTGGTTCCTGGTCTCCTGTTCCCTTGAGAGTATCTGCCTGGGGACTACTGAACTTCTGAAACTGCTGCACTCACTTTTTCTCTTCCGCTTCCAATGCCTTGATCAGGACCCTTTGGGCATCTTCAGCCACATTATCCAGAAAGCGCTGTAGGACGGTGCATGTGACCGAAAAAGCCATCTGTGCCTCCACCAAACCACCAATCAATGGTATCGCACTGAGGATATGCTTGGGTATCGTCATGCAGTCAGCTCTAGCCTTGGCCAGCAGATCCAAAGTAAAACAACTAGATATTTCTTTGCCTAACGGAGAGCTCATCACAGCTTTCAAGTCCACGACAGGCTTCCCAACCTGCTGGGCAAGGTTAACCAGGGAGTCGTCATCCAAGCCAAAGCTCTTGCAGTAACTTGCCATGCATCCCATCAATTGAGCAATGTCACAAGCAATGGAGAGACCCAGATCAAAAACAGCGGAGATGGTGCGGGCTTGTACCCTGACCTGTCCCTGCAGGGCTTTCCTCTTCCTTTCAAAGATGGGTCTGAAAATGCTGGGTAGGGCAAGAAGGAAAAAATGTCTCTTGTGAGCATCGAGTTCATCTGCCAGAGCTTCTTGCAGTCGGGGACCATCGTACTTGTCGAATTCCGAACTGGAGATGAGGAAAGCCTGTGGGGAGCTCACCCCTTGCCTCCGCAGGGACTCGATGCAATTACTTCGGATTCTCTGCAGGACACCCTCCTGGCTGAAGTTCTTTTTCCTTCTCTCGTTATACAAGTCCATGTCCATCTTGGAACGCACAAAGTAGAACTTTTTCCCCATCCTCTGGATCTCCTGGACCAGGTCAGCGTGCGTGGATCTGAACCTGTGTGAAACAAGGATGATGAAGAAATCATAGTGAGCAAAATTGACCTGACGGAGGTAGGGGGTCAAGCCAGAATCTTGAAATCCCGATTGCCGGTAGGTCCCACATCCTCACATTGGGGAGTTTAGGATGAGAATATGCAATTGGCTCACTTGTCATTTCAGTAATGCCAACCATAGCTGCACTTTCATCATCATCTTCCAAACCCCGGATGGCATTGATGAAGGATGATTTCCCAGCACCTGCCTCCCCCATGATGGCAATGTCGAGCCTGGCATTTTTCAATAGCTCCAGGGATTCCTGAACTTTGGAAGCTGCTGCTGAAAGATTTCCTCTCTCGATGGTGTCCTGTAGCTCTTCAAGATCCTCCTTGGACATAGCGGGGAGCTTAAAATCCAACTCCTGTGATCTACCAGCCATAGCACCTTTTGGTAACTCCATCTTTCTCCAAGGAAAATTATGTCAGCCAATATTAACAGAAAGGGGAAATGGGAGCAATAGATGACAGAAATAAGAGTTGTGAAGGTTCTTCAAATGTTCTGCCTCTTTGTAAGGCTGGTAAGACACCAGCAGATAGCAAACCAGAGCTTACAGATAACATGTATCAAGAGTTACCTTTACTCATCAGCACTTCAGATGAACAGGAGAGAGCAGAGGTAGAAAAAGAGACGACTCAGCTTTGTGGTGGAGATCTCTGCTTGTGAAGAAATAGAGGTTTTGCATTAGAGGTGGAAGAAAATTTTTCAGCCAGTTTTCGTTGCCAGTATTTTCTCCACTGAAACAGAAATAACTGTTTTCAAATATTTTTCAAGCTTTTGTCAAAACTAACAAACAAAAAAACACTGAAAAAAGTCAGATTTTGACAAAAACCTTGAACATTTTTATGCAAAATTTTGACCAAAACCAACACAAAACCCACCCACACACAGTTTCATGAAGGGAAAAAACCTTACATTCCCCAAACAGTTCTTGCTTTTCTTATTGTAGATTCATAGACCTGAAAGCCAGAAGGAAGCATTGGAGCATCTGCCTGACCACCTGTATAACAGCGGCCAGATACATTCACCAAATTCCTTCTGTATTGAGCCCAGAGTTGAGCTAGAGTGTATCTTTTAGGAAGACGCTCTATTTTGATTTAAAGACTTCCTGTCCTTTCCTCTCCCTGATATAGTAATGTCAGTTTTCCCACAGGAAATTTGGAAATGAAAATATTTGTGTTGACTTAAAATTCCGGTTAGTACTCAAATAAATGGTGATTCAAAACAAAAATGATCAGTGTGAATTGGTTCTAAACTTCCAACATTTTCCAACCAAAAAATTTTGAATACTTTGCATTCAAAATTTCTCATGGGGAAAGAAATTAGTTTTCTAAGCAGTTCTACTAATTAGATACATTTATATCCTTGCAAATAAGCATATTCATTAGTGACTAGCCTAGTTTACAGAGATACACGGATTCTTAATTCCAATGTAATAAGTATTTATTCATCTATAAAACCATTTCTACATGAGACTTGATGACAGAACAAAGAAAACAGAGAAGTGATGTTTGCAAGCGCTAGCTATGAGACAGAGATGTGTACCAGGCTAGCATCTTTTATCTGAACATCCCACCCTGTTAGCAAATATTGATCCTACTGGGAAAGGAATATGAGGATTTTGCTGAGTCACTAGACGGGAGACTCATCTGGGTTTAAGGGAGTTTGGAGTGGGTCTCTGAGGAGAAATGACCTATAGTGTGAGCAGAGCAAAGCTGAAGGAGGAACCCTGGGAGCAGCCACTCATAAGGAGGAGATCCAAGCTGATCTTTAGGTTGTTTTACTGCTGTTCCCTTGGTCAATAAAGCTGATCCCAGCAACACAAGTAGGTTTGGGCTTTGCATGTTGTGTCAACTGTTGTTTATGCAGCACAAGCCTCTTTGCGATTGTTTTATATATTGCAGTCCCAGGAACATGCAGTGGAGATGGGTGACATTTTCAGTTGAATAGTACATTTGCTGAAAAACACTGTTCCAGAGTGACCAAAACTAATTCCAACATTCAGGACATTTCATGGAGGTTAAGTCCATAAATGGCTATTAGCCAGGATGGGTAAGGAATGGTGTCCCTAGCCTCTGTTTGTCAGAGGGTGGAGATGGACGCAGGAGAGAGATCACTTGATCATTGCCTGTTAGGTTCACTCCCTCTGGGGCACCTGGCATTGGCCACTGTCGGTAGTCAGGATACTGGGCTGGATGGACCTTTGGTCTGACCCAGTACGGCCGTTCTTATGTTCTTATGACAAATAATGTTGGCTGAATAAAACTGGAAAAAAAAATTCAGTTTTGACATTTGCTGAACGAAATGCTTTGACATTTTGGTTTCAAATGGTGCTTCATTTTAAAATGTAGCTAGATTCACTTAACTGAAAAAAATGGTGGAGCAGAGAGGTAAAAAAAAACCACCCAGACACAAAACCAAACAAAAAAAAAAATCAACTAGGGACAAACAAAATGTTTTGTTCAACCCAAAATGATTTTTTTTATTTTAAATATTTTTTATTTTGTCAAGAAGAAAATGTCAGTTTTCATTCTAAATGAATTGGTTTTTTTTAAAAAAGATTGTTTTGATTCAGCCACTGAACCAAAAAAATCAGCTCTTCACTCAATCTAGTATGCAGCCATTTGAACATAAGGCAGCCATGCCAGAGGAGAGGCTAATAATCAGTGCAATGCAAATCAGATGAGAACCATAAAAATCAATAATCAAACAACAGCTTGGAATGCAGCAGCATGTTTATATCTGCTGCTTAGCAATCCATATACATAGTTCTAGAGTAGACAGAGTGTCTCACAAACACACATAAGATAATCCTCACGACAGCCCTGTGAGCTCAGATAGTTTTAACTTTAATGTTTCTTGGCCTAGGGAATGACGTGTCAGACTCGGCTCGATGGCATTTCTGTTTCTCGATCTTGACACTTTCCTATCTTACTCCAGTGCTTTCTTGCGAACTCTTTGTGCATCCTCAGCCACTTTCTCCAGGAAGTTTGACAGAATGGAGTAGGACGTGGCAAAGGACAAGCCAGCGGCACTCAGGGTGCTAATTACTGGGACGAAGTCAAAGCATCGTTCAACTGAGCGAGTGAGGCCGCACCCAACCTGGACAATCTTCTTCATTAATACATCTCGGGTGAGAACTTCCCCTTGCGGTGAGACGATAACAGCCTTGAGCTCTGCAACAGGCTTCCCAGCCCACCTGGCCAGCTTAGCTAAGGAGTCAGTCGTCAAGGCTGAATTGTTTGTAGAAGGCGATCATGGATACCCACAGGAGACCAACATCACAGGCGAGAGAGACACTTCCCATGGGAAGGACATTGATAAAAGCCGACACCAGGGATATTTTCCATAAGTGCCCACGCAGAGCAGATTTCTTCTTCTCTATGATTTCCAGAGAGAAGTTGGGGAGGCTGAGCAGGAACACAAGTCTCTGTAGATGGGGGAGGTCCTTCTCCAGAGTCTCCTCCAGCAAGGGAAAATCATACAGGCCTAAGTCCCAGTTGGAGAGAAGAAAGACCTGGGGGTTGATGGCTCCTTGGTCTCTCAGGCATTTCCTGGCATTTTCCCTGATCCTCTGGAGAACATTCTCTTCGATGTAGGCTTGAGGATGAGCCCTTCTTGCGTTGGCCAAGTCTTCATCCACTTTGCAGCGCACAAAATAGAACTTTTTCTCCATCCTCTGGATCTCCTGAGCCAGGTCGGCGTGGCTGGATCGGAACCGCTCCGAAGCAACGATGACAAAAAAGTCATAGCGGCTGAAATTCACCTTTTGGAGGTATCTCTCTGATCGAAAATCCATTGCCCCGATCCCTGGCAGGTCCCATAGGATCACATTCGGGTAGCTTGGGTGGGGATAAGCCGTCGGCTCTGTTGTTGTTTCTATGACCCCAGTCTGAGCCGCACCTTGATCTTCAGAACCCAAACCGCGGAGGGCATTGATGAAGGAGGATTTTCCAGAGCCCGTCTCCCCCGTGACAGCAATGTTGAGTTTGGTGTTTTCCAGAGACTCCAGATCTTCCTGAACTTTGGAGGCTGCCTCTACCTGGCCTCCATCCTTGAAAAGCTCCATGAATTTCTCATATACCTGTAGCGCTGCATTGAAAAACCCCTTGGGGTCTGATTCAATGTCAATGCCCTTCATCAGAGCTGAGAGAGCCTCCATCTGCCGCAGAGAAGGAAATGGATATCACCATTACTCTGGGTTGGTTTATAAACGGGTGACTTAAAACCGTCAGTTCAAGTAGGAACTCAAGGCTGGATTAAGGCCTAGGTATTATAAATGTAAATTCTTTCATCTGTCAGCTGATTGCCAAAGAAGCTCAGCTTTCAGTTACTAAAAGAGAGAGCACAATTCCCTAACCCTAGTGACTGGTGAGAAAAACTCAAAAATGTGATTACATTTAGGTACATTTGAGCTAATGCAGGGCTGCTGCCTGAATCTGCAGAGAGCCTGAACCCATCACTTTGAGGGGATAGCTGTTCTGTGCACCTGAATGGGGTGTTAACTCTCTCCTCACCCCACCCCAGCAGGGGACTCTGTATGGAGCAGAAGGGGAGAAGCAAAGCAGGCTGACCTCTGCCATCACCACCCCAGCAGAAACACCTGAGCTGATGGGTGTAAGTTCTAATGGATCCCACTTCTGCCTCTGTGCCTGGAGGAAAAGTGAATGGGGATCCCATGCCACTGCAAATCCAAGTGTGTGCGTGCGTGTTTGTGGGGGGGGGGGGAGGTTGGAAGGACTACTGTCCCTACAAGGCTGGTGCAAAGATATTTTGTGCCCTAGGCGAAACTTCCACCTTGTGCCCCCCTCGTGCCCCTGCTCTGAGGCGCCCCCCCGGCAGCAGCTCCCCCCCTCCACCCTGAGGCACCACCCCTGCCCCAGCTCACCCCTGCTCCGCACGTGCACCCCGACCATGCCATCACTGCTTCACTTATCCCAACCTCCCAGGCTCGTGGTGCCTAAGATGATTGGCGCTGCAAGTCTGGGAGGTGGGAGAAGTGAAGCAGCCACAGCGTGCTCGGGGAGGAGGAGGTGGGGCAGGGGTGAGCTGGGGCACGGAGTTCCCCTACGTGCCGCCCCCGCACCCCTTACTTGCTGCAGGCGGCCCTCCCCGCGCTCCCCTGCACCAGCTCCCTCCGCCTAAATGCTGGCGGAGAGCTGGGCAGCCGAAGATCCGGCCACCACGGTCGCTGCCAAAGAAAATGCCGCCCCCCAAATCCCAGTGCCCTAGGCGACCGCCTAGGTCACCTAAATGGTTGCACCGGCCCTGTGTCCCTAATTATCATAACTGATCAGTTCTGCATTGCAGTATCCTGAGTCCCAATCAGAACTGGGGCCCTGTCACACGGGCCATAGCCCACCCTGGTGAGCTCATGGGCTAGTCAAACCTCTCTGCTCCTTCCCCTGCCCTGTGTGGTTCAAGCTTCTCCTGGGAGCAGGGCACCCACCTGCCCTTTGGTAATCTCCCCCCGGCTAAGGAGTAGGGCCCTGGGAAAGTGCCCAGTGAAACCCAGCCCAGGGCCAGCCCCCACCAGGCCTCAAGAGCTCTGTGAGCTGGCAAACGTACCCAGCTGTTAATGCAACCACATCCAGTGATTGGCAGAAGGTCTGGAAGCTGAGAGGGGGCAATTTAACCCCCTACCTGGGGTTAAACTCTTACCGGCCACTCCAGCGAGCAGGATGTTCCCCGCGAAGCACAAGACTCACCCTGATGCAGGGCTCTGGCCGCTTCCCTCTGCAGTCAAACGGAAAGCAAATGCTGCAGAGAAAAGCAGCCCTGGGAAAATTCAAGTCACACCCTTTCCTGGAAATCAGCTGCAGCCAGCTCTGAGTTCCTGCATATACCAGAGAGCGGGACTGGACAGACAGACAGACAGACACGGGGTTGGAGGGTGGAACCCCAAAATGTCAGAATTGCCTTAACAAAGAAAGCAAATACTGCGTTTGGAACAGAGGATCAATTAATTCACTTTCAGTCAAGTAGTCAAATTTAGTTGTTACGCAAAACTGCTCATTAAAGCACTACTCAGGGGCTGTCATTTGACTGGTTTTATTCTATTCCCCACCATACCACGCACGCACCCACATCCACATCCAAACGTTGTCCAGGCCCCTGAAATAGCAAAACAGGGGAGGTAATGGGTAGAGAAATGGAGGAAAAGAGAGAGAGATGGGTGTGTATGGAGGATAGATAGATAGATGGGATGGGTGGGAATAGATAGATAGAGGGGGTGTTTGGGGATAGATAGATAGATTAGATAGGGAGGTGTATGGGGGTAGATAGAATGAGTGCATGAGTATGCACAGATGCAATGCTCTGTCTTACAGAGTCTCACGTGTGTCCAAAACACTCCCAGATTTTCCCCACTTGTTAGGGGCTATGACCCAGCTGGTTCCTGGCAGCTCAGGCACGGGCAGTCCTGGGAGGGGCGTCCAAGGCTGGGCTTTCCCCAAATGGTCTGGATGTTGGATGCCTCCATCTTTGAGAATTTAACCCATGGTTCACTGGGCTAGTTTGTGGCAGAGCTGAGAAGCGGCAGCTCCCACGGACTTCAGTGGGCTCCGCACACCCATAAACCTGCAGCCGGGCACAGGCATGCAAACGTCTGCGACATTTCAGGCTGAGGGGCTCAGTGGGGAGCGCTATCCCCTGGGCAGTCAGAGCTGGCCCCGAAGCCCCAGCGTGGCACTGTGCTGCAGGGAGTGGGGTGGCTCCATCGCTGTCCAGGGCCCGCCCAGGCATGTGTCCTGCCCGTTAGCAGATCCCCAGGGGCTCCGTGACCTGCTGCTCCCGGCCCGGACCCAGCGCTGACCCCAGGTCTCTCTGGCACCTGATGCCTGTGGCTCGGGGCTGGGTCCAGCCAGAGAAAGTCCCCCCGGGCTGGGCACACAGTCAGTCCCTGGTGCAAGCCCAGCTGGGGAAGGACCCGCTGCTCAGCCCCGGGCTCCCAGCTCCCCTTGGAGGCTACAGAGTCCCACCCCGGTGTCTCTGTTTGTTGTTTTTCCTGCTTCCTTCCTTCCTGCCAGTAGTCCCCCCTCCAGGCCCCCTGCTGCTCCTGCCAGGTCCTTTGGCACCGACCTGAGCTGGGGCTCCTGGCGGACGCTACCGCAACAGCAGCAGTAGACGGGGGCCCCTGAGCCCTTTTAAATCAGCCAGGCCCCTGGGTAATTGTCCCCTTTGCCCCTCCTCGCTGTCAGCAGGCCTGGGCAGATGGGGCATGAAGGTACGGATGGCTAAGTAAGGTGACCACATAACAGTGTTTAGCCCACTGGGTCGTCTTCAGCCCATGCACTGTGCTTTTCAGGGACGATGGGCGAACATCCTCCCCGCAAAAAGTGGGGAATGTCGTAGGAAGAGAGCCTGAGATGAAAGCCCGTGTATCAGAGGCCTAGTCTGAGGCCCGAGGCCTTGGCTAAAGTAGTGAAAACTTTGCTGATATAAAGCGAAGTTAAGCTGTGAGCAAGAGGCAGGCCCTGCTCACAGGACCTGGCAAGCACAGGGCTAACCCCACAGAAACACACATTCCTAAGTAGTGCTGGCGTAAGAATAGAGACGCAAGCACGTTCCAGAAAGGTGGTACCCAGGGCTGCTCGGGGGGGGGGGGGCAAGTGGGGCAATTTGCCCCAGGTCCTGGGCCCCGCAGGGGCCCCCATGAGAATATAGTATTCTATAGTATTGCAACTTTTTTTTATGGAGAAGGGGCCCCCAAATTTGCTTTGCCCCAGGCCCCCTGAATCCTCTGGGCAGCCCGGGTGGTACCCGAACACCTCAATACCAAACACATCCCCCAAAGAGAACCGGAACACGCTGACCCAGCCGAAAGATAAGGGCAGGATGACAGGGTGATGGAAAGAGATGTTTTGATTGAACCAACGTGTACAAGGTAATGGATGGCACCCAAATATGTCAGGAGTGATGCACAACTTCTTTGTATCGGTGAATAAAGACACAGAGAGAGAGTCTTTGGCTGGCTTAGGAGATAATGGAAAGTCCCATCCTGAACTGAGCTAGTCCATTGCCCCGAGCATACCTGTGTTAGGGTACCTGTGACCACTGAGCCAGGGCCTTAGCACCGTGCTTCGCTGACAATAAACCTGACCAAGTGCCTTTGCTACGAACCGAGTCTGGGCCGTTCTCGTGAGGGCTGCTGAGCCGGTTGCCTGCGCCAAACTGGGGGATCTGAACCAGAGCGAGATGGGGACCCCACGCAGGGAGAACACACGCACGCAGCCGAACATCTGATGACAGCGAGGATAGCGTATGAGGGGCAGTCATGCTGGAGGGACTACACAGCACGTGGCCAGGAAAAATTCCCCGCTGTCGCCAATTTCCTCCTGCCGTAGCCACATGGTGTCGAGGTGCTTCCCCTTCGCCTCTGGGCTTTCCGACGGTCTTGACCCCCTTCTCAGGCCTCACGCTGCCCGGCCAGCGGTTGGTTGGGGAAACCGGGCTCTCCCGCTACACTGGAACCTGCCACCAGTGCCACAAGCCACTCCAGCCTGCCGTTTCCTGGGGTCGTCCAACCCAGCCTCACTCACGCTTGGCTAGGGTGACTAGAGGGCAAGGGTGAAAAATCAGGACAGGGGGTGGGGGGTAATAGATGCCTATGTAAGAAAAAGCCCCCATACTTGGGACTGTCCCTACAAAATCGGGACATCTGGTCACCCTACGCTTGGCCCTTCTAAGTCTCTTCATCTCCTATGGGCTTTTCCTCCACAGTCGCCCCTGCTGGCCATCCAAATCCCGCCCTTCTCTCTGGGCCTGCTCCAGCTCAGTGGCTGGTCTACCCTTCCTGGCTGCTTGCCAGCCTCCTCCAGGCAGACTAGGCCCCAGCGCTTCTCCCTCGCCGTGGGCTCCTGCTGGTCCCATGGAGCGACTGCTGACTCCTTGCCCACAGTCCCCTTCCGCTGCCCATTTCCCTTCTTTCCTCCTGGCTCTGCCAGTGCAGCCTGCAGCCATCTCAGGCCCACACTAAGCTGTTCAGGACCTGAGTGGAGCACACACCCCACCACACTGCGACACGCGATACAATGTACGTAAGGGAACACGCAAGACAGCCAACTCTGCACACAGGCTAGATTCAGGCGCCGCATAATTCAATTTGTTTATATACAATTTCGCTGGATAATATCGCTCTGGATTTTTACGGTTTTTTTTTTTAATCATTTACATGTTCACAGTTGTGCCAAATTATTTGTCTGACACATTTTCCTCTCCCCATTTTTATCTATTTTAAATATTTGCAGTAGCAGGAAATTGGGGGGGAAGGGAGCAGGGGACAAATGGGGCAATTTGCCCCAGGCCCCGAGCTCTGCAGGGGCCCCCACGAGAATATAACATTCTAGAGTTTTGCAACTTTTTTTTATGGAAGGGGCCCCCAAAATTGCTTTCCTCTGGGCGGCCCTGGATGGGAGAGGCAATAATCCTTGCAAGACGAGTGATACAGCTTATGCTGGAGGCTCCCACGGGACAGAGAATGAAGCCTGCAAGCGTAGGTGGGTTTTCTGGGTTATAAACGCTGTTGCTGTGCGAATCCCGCTGTGCCCAGTGACTGTGAATGAACAGTGCCGCACCTCGCGGTGTTGAACGGCAGTGGGTGCACAAGGGGTCTCACACATGCACGGCTGGACTGGTTTTTCTGAGCAAGCCCCAGGCTGGATTGTTAAGTGACCAGGGCCCGGCGGGGAGGGGATGAAATCTGCTGTGTGTAGGTTGACCAGACAGCAAGTGTGAAAAATCAAGACAGGAGTGGGGGGTAATAGAAGCCTATATAAGAAAAAATCCCCAAAATCGGGACTGTTCCTATAAAGTCAGGACATCTGGTCACCCTAGCTGTGTGCCGCAAACAGAGCTGGGCTTGGCCTTGCCAGAGGAGGAGAGGAGCCGTGTGGGTCCCTGCCGGGGGTGAACCCTGCTTCGCGGGTGAGGTGCCCGGTGGCACAAGGTTAAACACGCCTGCAGCTGGTAAATGAGCAGTGGGCTGGGCTCAGACAGGGCAGGGGGCGGAGGTTGTGGGGATTTGCTGTGGGAGGGGCACAGGGGAGTTAATTCCTTCCAGCAGGGGTGGATGTGCACAATTACACACACACACACACACACACACACAGAGCAGGGCTCCTTCCTTCCAGCAGGGGGCAGCAGCGACACACACACACACACACACACAGCAGGCTCCTTCCTCCAGTCAGGGGCAGCAGTAACACACCACACACACACCACACACACACAGCAGGCTCCTTCCTTCCAGCAGGGGCAGCAGCAACACACACACACACACACACACACACAGAGGAACGAAAGTGAAACCTCCAGCCGGCGGGTCGCCCCCGGCGTGGGACAAGGCAGATCTGGCCCACTCGGGAGTAACCACGGGGACGGGGCAGAGATCAGATGGGGGCCGGGAAGGAGCGGGGCCGGTGGGGCAGCTGCAGGGAGGGGAAGGAAACGGGCTGGGGCAGAGTGAAAGGAAGCGGCGGGGGGGGGAGACAGGGGGAGAGCCGCGGGTGTGGAACATCGGGGCGCGAGGTGAAGAATGGGGGCGAGACAGGGGGTAAAGGGGTCGGAATGGGGAGCAGAGGGAGGGGGAGCCGGGGGTGGAATCGGGGGCAGAGGGAGGGGAAGCGGGGAGCAGAGATGGGCACAGACTGAATCAGAGCAGGGCAGGGCCCCCCCCCAGGGCGGGGACCCCCCCATCCCTCCTTCCACCACCCCAAATGGGGTGGCCAGAGAGTGACCGACCCAGACTGGCCGGGGGTGGGGGGAGTGGAAACTGGGGAACCCTCCCCCCCTTTCTGCCTGAACCCCAGGGATGGGGGCCACGTTCAGGAGACGTGTGGTGATGATGTGGGTGGGAGCAGGTGAAGACCGCAGCCCAGCAGTGCCCTGGCCTGGGCTCCTGGCTTTTGCCCACTCCCCAGTGGAAGGAGGGATCCCATTCCCTGTCCCCCACCCCCCAGCCAGCCAGTCCCCTGCCATGGGCTGAAACCGGGTCGGCAGCCCCTAGAGGAAAGGCCCCCATGCCCCATTCCCTGCCCCCTTGGGCCAGCCAGTCCCCGTGCTGGGAGCCAACGTCCCCAGAGGGAAAAGACCTCATGTCCTGTTTCCCTACATTAACCCCCACTTTTGCATTTCTCTGCCCCCCACCCCAGCACTCTCCCAAGCCCCATGGCTGATCAGACCCCCCCAGAGAGCGACCGGCGTCCCGTCGACTTCACGGAAGAGTATGACATCATCACCGATGAAGACATCGCGGAGATCAGAGACGCCCTGGAAGGGGGCCGGCTGGACGAAGCCGCTTCGAAGATCGTGGAGAGCCTGGAGGACTTGGAGAAGGCCCAGCTGCACATTGCCGTGACGGGGGAGTCTGGCTCCGGCAAATCCTCCTTCGTCAACGCCATCCGCGGCCTGCGAGACGATGACGAGGGAGCGGCCGCCACGGGGGTGGTGGAGACCACCACGGAGCCGACACCGTATCCCCACCCCAAGCACCCCAACGTGACGCTGTGGGACCTACCGGGCATTGGCACTCCAGACTTCCAGTCCCATACCTACCTGGAGCGGGTGGGCTTCCCTCGCTTTGATTTCTTTATCCTCATCGCCTCCGAGCGCTTCCGAGCCAGCCATGTCCAGCTGGCCCAGGAGATCCAGAAAATGGGCAAGCGCTTCTACTTTGTGCGCTCCAAGGTGGACGCCGACCTGTACGCAGCCAGAAAAAGGCGGCCGGTGAGCTACAGCGAGCACGGGGTCCTGACACAGATCCGGGATGACTGCTGCCGGCGGCTGCTGGCCGAAGGGGTGCCTTCCCCGACTGTCTTCCTCCTCTCCAGCTGGGAGCTGGGCAGCTACGACTTCCTGGCGCTGGAGGAGACCTTGGAGAAGGAGCTGCCTGCTCACAAGAGACGCGCGTTCCTCCTGGCTTTGCCCAACCTTTCGCTGAGCATCCTGCAGAAGAAGAAGGAAGCCATGCAGAGGCAGATCTGGAAACTGGCCATCATCTCCTGCGGCGTGGCTGCTGTCCCCATCCCGGGGCTCTCGGTGACCTGCGACGTGACCATCCTGGTCAAAACTCTCTCCGAGTACCGCCAGACCTTCGGCTTGGACGACGAGTCGCTCTGCAAGCTGGCCGAGAAGGTGGGCAAACCCGTGGAGGACATCAAGGAGGCCATTAGGTCACCTCTGGCCAGGGAGATCTCCAGGGATCTGGTGCTGAAGTTGCTGACCAAAGCCGGAGGGGGAGCGCTGATGTTCATAGAGTATCTGGCCAGCACGGTGCCACTGTTTGGGTCCATGGCGGCCGGGGGGATCTCCTTCGGAACCACCTATTACATGCTCCGCAGCTTCCTCGAGGAAGTCGCCAGGGACGCCCACAATGTCCTCATCAAGGCCTTTGAGACGGATGTTTGAAGAGGGATGTGAAAGTAGAATGAATTATATTGTGAAAATAGAAAGGATTAAAGAAATGTTGTATGTACCTTTAAGCAGAAATAAGAAATGTTGAAATACAGCTGCGAGGAAAAGAAACATTAGGCATAAACAAGGGTGCTAATGGCGAAAATTAACAGAAGATCGGTAATAGTTAGTAAGGAAATAAGATATGCCTGCCTAGCCCAGATAAACTAATCAGATTCTGCTTCCTTTCTTATCTTGCTAAGTGCTTGCCCTTTTAGCTGTATAAATAAGATAATGTGAGCACCATGCAAGACACAGACTATCTGGGTGTATTAGCAGAGCGCTGTGCTAACAAAGCAGAGTGGTCTGACAAACTGAGAGTCCTGAGTCTAACTTTGACAGGGACCAGGGAGCCCCGCGGTCGGGGCGAGGGGGGATCTTGGCCGTGGCACTGAGCTTAGTCCACCGGCCATGGCAGAAATCCCCACACAGGAGAGATTTCGAAGCCGGATCCTCAGCGAGAGTAAATCGGTGTTGGGCTGATGGACGCTGGCTGGGGAGTCAGCAGGTATCAGAGCAGCATGTGACTCGCTGGCCTCCACAGGCTCTCCAGACCTGTCCCCGGGGCACCTGGTCCGTGCCAGCTGTGAGGTCTTCCCTCACGGAGGGGGAAAGCAAACCAGGGGGTCATGGGAGGCCACGGAGTTATTTTGGGGCCCTGCAGGGGGCGCCTTGCTGCTCCCTGTGGAGGATTGTGGGAGCTCAGCACCCCTGGTCTGGGATCAGCCTCGCTTTGGTGCAATCAGGGAACGGTTCAGGAAAACGGGATTGTTTTGCGAGTAGTTGATTAAAAAACTAACTTTAAAATTAAATGTAGTTTGTGACGGTGGGGTAGAAAATGGGAGCCAGGACTCGGGTTCTATCCCTGGCTTTGAGAGGGGTCTAGTGGTTACAGTTGGGGCACGCCGGGGAGGGGAGAAGCCAGGACTCCAGTGGTTAGAGAAGGGAGGGGGGTGGGAGGCCAGGACTCCTGGGTTCTCTCCCTGGCTTTGAGAGGGAACACAGTGCTGACTTCACAGTCTTTCCACAAAGGTCTAACCTGAGCCCCCACTCAACCCACTACCAGCATAGACGGGCCCGTTGCTCTGACACGTCGCAGGTGCCCGACGCTGGGCAGACGGGCCCGTTGCTCTGGTGCTTTGCGGGTGCGATACCAGGTAGACGGGCCCGTTGGTCAGATCTGGAGGTGGCGTGGGGGGGTCCACACGAGGTGCTCTGCCCCAATGCACCTTCTCCAGGTGTTAACAAAATCCACCACAAAGTTAGTGCCCAGCTTGAAGCTCTCTTTATTAGCAGAGGTGGTGTGTGTGTGGGGGGGGGGGGGGGTGGCACAGCATGGAGGGTCCTCACAGAGGGGAGACCCTATGGCCATTGTAGGGGACCCCAGTATGGGGTCAGAGCATCCCATGCGGCAGGGACAGTGGGAAGGGCAAAGGGGGTGTGAATAGGGGAGAGGAAAGATTCTTCCTTAAGGTTGTGTGGACGAGATATGGGGGAGGGAAGAAGAGATGAAGGTGGGGGGAAAAGGACAGAAGGAGGGGGGAGAGATGAAGTTGGGGGGGAAGGAGGGAAGGGTGGAAGGGGGAGAGGAGGAGAGATGAAGGCGAGGGAGGACAGAAGGAACGAGGGATGGAGGGAAGGAGAGATGAAGTTGGGGGAAGGGGGAGAGATGAAGGGGGGAAGGAAGGAGGAAGGGAAGGGGGCGAGGAGGAGATGAAGGGCTCAGCTCCATGGGGCACTGGTTCAGGACTATGGCCCTGCCCTATGGTTCACCCTGCCCCGATCTTGCCCCATGGCATCGTGGGGGGTGCCTTCTCAGCCCTGGGCAGGCTGGGAGAGTCAAGGACCCCCGCCCCCCCCAGTACCTCTGGCTGGCTGGGGGAGCTCTGATGACTTTAGGGGGTCAGGACAGCTCTGCCCCAAGTGCCCTCTGGGAGTGGGATGGTGGCCGAGGAGGGGCATCCCTCCCAGACTCTCATGCACCGCGCCTGGAGCCAGCGACCAAACAGCACTTCCAGGCTGCCCAGCAGGCCCCTTCTGCCCCAGGAGGCAGAGGGCGGGGGCCTCGGTGTGGCCCCCCAGTGCGGCAGCTTCTTGGGCAGCAGTCGCTCAGGCCAGCAGGCGGCTGTACTCCGAGAGCGCCGAGGATTTCTTCACCCCGTCCCAGATCCGGGCCGCGTAGTGGAACCTGCCGGGGGCGTGCACAGCATGTGGGTTAGCGCCGAGTTGGGGGAGAGCCCCCACCCCCTGCAGCACAGCACCCCGAGGATATGAGGGCCAGCCCTGCCTGCCAGGGGAGAGCCCCCCTCCCCCCTCCCAGCAGCACAATGCCCCCTATGACATCGGGGCCAGACCTACCTGTGACAGCACAGCCACCACCCCACCCCCTACAGTACATCCCCAAACCTACTTACCCATAATTCTTTGCTCCACAATCTCCTACCCAACTTGCCTACCCATAATCCCCTGCTCCCACGGCTGTATCCGGCCCCTCACCAGTTCTTCTCCGTCAGGATGGTGTGGGAGAGCTGGGGCCGCGCCATGGACATGATCTGGCTGCGCAGCTTGGCCATCAGCGACTGGAAGCTGGGGTGCCCCTTGTACCCGGGCAGCAGGGAGAAGAGCGGGCCACCCCCAGGAGCTGCAAGCACAAGGGGGGAGAGAATGACAATAGGGCTGCCCCGAGGACTGCAGGGGGGCAGAGGAGGGCACTGCCCTAGGGACCGCGCTCAGGGACTGCAAGGGAGCATATGATAGCACCGCCCTAGAGGCCACGCCCCAGGACTGCAGCTGCCTGCACCCCAGGCCAGGGGGAGGAATACACACAGCGCCCGCCACCTAGGGCGGCACAGAGGGACGGCAGGGTAGGAGGACTCCGGGGGCGGGATCCCAACTCCCTACCTGCTCTGGGGAAAGTGTCGTCGGTGTCACTGTCTGCGAACGGCAGGAGGAAAAGATTCACCTCCGTGTCCAGGTAGTCGTAGGGGAGGCCAGGGAAGATGTTACACTCCAGCATGGAGAGAGTGCCTGAGAGACAGAGACACGTGCCAGCTGGCCCCAACGTGGTGCTAGGGGGCGCTGTGCTGCAGGGACGGGGTGGGGGCTCTCCCCCGGCAGGCAGGGCTGGCCCCAATGCCCCAGCGCGGCACTAGGGGGCGCTGTGCTGCGGGGACGGGGTGGGGGCTCTCCCCCGGCAGGCAGGGCTGGCCCCAATGCCCCAGCGCGGCACTAGGGGGCGCTGTGCTGCGGGGACGGGGTGGGGGCTCTCCCCCGGCAGGCAGGGCTGGCCCGATGCACCCAGCGCGCATAGGGGCGCGTGTGCTTGCGGGAGGGTGGGGGCTCTCCCCCGGCAGGCAGGGCTGGCCCCAATGCCCAGCGCGGCACTAGGGGGCGCTGTGCTGCGGGACGGGGTGGGGGTCTCCCCGGCAGGCAGGGCTGGCCCCGATGCCCCAGCGCGGCCCTATGGGGGCGCGTGCTGCGGACGGGGGGGGGGCCTCCCCCGGCAGCAGGGCTGGCCCGATGCCCAGCGCGGCACTAGGGGCGCTGTGCTGCGGGGACGGGTGGGGGGCGCATCCCCCGGCAGGCAGGGCTGGCCCCGATGCCCCAGCGCCTGGCACTAGGGGGCGCTGTGCTGCGGAGGGGACGGTGGGGGCATCTCCCCGCAGGCAGGTGCTGGCCCCGATGCCCAGCGCGCGGCACTAGGGGGGCGCTGTGCTGCGGGGACGGGGTGGGGGGGCTCTCCCCCGGCAGGCAGGGCTGCCCCGATGCCCAGCGCGGCACTAGGGGGCGCTGTGCTGCGGGGACGGGGTGGGGGCTCTCCCCGGCAGGCAGGGCTGGCCCCATGCCCCACGGCAGGCACTAGAGGGGCGCTGTGGCTGCGGGGACGGGGTGGGGGCGTCTCCCCGGCAGGCAAGGCTGGCCGCCAAAGTGCCCCAGCGTCGGCACAGGGGGCGCGGTGCTGGGGCGGGGGCAAACGGGGTGGGGGCTCTCCCCGCAAGGCAGGGCTGGCCCCGGATGCCCAGCGCGGCACAGGGGGCGCTGTGCTGCGGGGACGGGGTGGGGCTCTCCCCGGCAGGCAGGCTGGCCCCCGGATGCATGCGGGCACTAGGGACGCGGTGTACTTTTGAGGTGAGAAATCACACCCAATAGCTTCAGCCATTCCGTGGCAAGCTCCAAACCCCCAGCACTTCCCCTGCAGGAACTGGGCCATAGCTCGCGTCCTGGAACCTCAGGTGTCCGGAGCCCGTTCACCCCACCCCCAGATGGGGGGAGCCATGGGAAGGCTTACCCTTGTATTCAGAGTGCGAGTGATCATGAATTTTTAGTTCGATAACCACGTGCATGATTCAGGTTCCGGGACAGAAATTCTCCCACTGGCTTGTTCTGCAGGAAAAACTGAGCGAGGGGCAGAGAGGCCGGAGGGGGATGGTGGGAAGGAAATTCAGCCTGACATACACAGCAACAGACCAACCCCCTGCTAAATAACTGGCCCCAAATTAACCAATGGGCGCTAGGGGCGATGCGGCTAGGGAGCAGCGGTGGGGGCTCTCTCTTGCAGTTCAGGCTTGCCCCGATGCCCCAGGGTGGCTCTAGGGGGTGCTGTGCTGCAGACAGTGGGTGGGGAGGGGGCTCTCCCTTGGCATGCAGGGCTGGTCGCCAATTCCATGTGGCATAGGGGCGCTGTGGCGGAGGGGCAGGCGCTGCTCACCGAACAGGGGATAATACTCCGTGCCTCGTCGGTACCCGAGGAGCCCGGTGGACTCGGCTGGGGGGGCGTGGAGGTTTCAGCCATCTCAGCCGTTCCTGCAGGAAAAACCTGCCGTGGGGACACACAGGGAGCTGTGGTTAAGTGGGGAGGCTGGGGGGGTGGGCCCTGGGCTGTTTAGTGCCTGTGGGGGGCAGGGGAGGTCCACTGTCCCTGCTGGAGAACGGAGGCTGAGAACCTGGCAAACGTGGATTCACAACATGAATGTGCGAGCCTGGATGCCCATGCCTCCAGCAAAAGCCCTGGGGCCAGATCAGAAAGAGCGGCAAGCCAGCCCTAAAAGGGGAAAGGCCCCGTGCACATTTCCCATACCCTCTGTCCTGCGCCGCAAGCCAAACAGTCCAGCCCTCGGCTGGATGGGAGCCAGCGCCCTCCAGGTGAAAGACCCCATGTCCCATTCCCCACCCTCCTGAGCCAGCCAGTCCCAGCTCTGGGGCTGGACGGGAGCCAGCGACCCCAGAAGGGAAAGGCCCCATGCCCCACCCGCCGTCCCGCTAGGGCCCTGCTCACCTGTACAGACTGAGGTCGGTGAACCAGTCCTGCACCACGATGACCACGTGGCAGACGGTGAAGAGGAAGGCTGCGATCTGCAGGGACTGCGGGGAGCAGAGCAGCTGTCAAAGAAGGAGTCTCTGGGGTGGGGTCTCCCCCTAGGACCCGGCCAGCAAAGAGAATGTCCCCACCCCGCCCCCCAAATAGTAGCAACCAATCAGTGCTGTGTATCCCACTACCCACCACCTCCATCCCCCACACCCTGGGGCTGGATCAGAGCTAGTGTCCCCTAGACGGGCAAGGCCCCCTGTCCCGTTCCCCAGCTCCCAGAGCCAGCCAATCCCAGGCCCTGGGGCCGGATGGGAGGTGGGGGGCAGCAGCCTACCTGCATCTCCACGTAGGTGTGGGGCAGGTTGTACTCGGGGGGCAGCTTGCGGTCGTTGTTGATGAGATGGTCCAGGATGGAAGGGCTGAGAATCGGCTGGAGGGAGACAAGGGGCAGGGAGCGTTACAGTGTCCGACTGTCCCGAGCCGTGCGAGGTGCTCACAGGGACACACACGGAGCAGGGCTCGCCCCCGCCAGCAGCGGGCGACACACACATACACAGAGGGAATCACCCCACTGTATCCCTGCCTTGGCCAATGAGCGAATCCACCCACAGCCTGTAGCAATCCCCCATTGCTAGAGAGCCAGCCAGCGCCCCCTCCCCCCCGCCACCAATCAGCCCCCATCGACCGATGTGTCACATAGACCCTCTACTGCTCCCAGTCCAGGGGGCCTCGTCCGGCACAAGGCATCAGCCCTGAGAGCCGAGCTCATCAGGGTAAAAAGCTGGGCTGGCACAGACCAGCTTTGGCAGAGGTGGTATTGCACCAGGATCTCCATGCCCATTGCCACCAGAGGGTTGGCTGTGATGAGGGGGGTGCCCTCTGGAGAAGGGGGCGGGCAGGGACCTGGGTGTCGAGGAAGATGATGCGCTCCTGGGTGATGAAGAAGTCGATGCCGCTGGTCTGGTTCCCCCCGCGCTCCTTGATCTCCTGGCTCTGGGTGCGGAACACGTAGGCCCTGGATGGGTGGGGGTGAGGAGGAAGAGAAGGGTCAGTAGGATTGGGGGAAATGATGTGCCCCCTTGATCTGCTTCTTGATCCCAATCCCCCACCAACACCCTTCACATCCCACCTCCCAAGTCCCCCAGAGCCAGGAGATCAAGGAGCGCGGGGGGAACCAGACCAGCGGCATCGACTTCTTCATCACCCCACCCCCAACACCCACATCCTCTGCCCACCCTCCATCCCACCCCAACTTCCCCCTTTCCCCTCATGCCCCGGCCACTCAGCATTCACGCCCATTTCCCCATGAACATGTCAGATCCCGTGCAAGCCCCCTCTCACCCCACATACCTTTGATCTTCTTCAGGCTGGTTAGCCGACAGCAGAGACATCAGCATGGATTTGCCGGTGCCCTGTAATCCCAGCACCCCGACCACCAGCACATCGGTCTGGTCCAGCAGGTACTGCGAAGGAGAGAGAGCTCAGTGACTGCCGGCTCCCTGAGAACCCAGGAGTCCTGTGGAGCAGCAGTACAAGAGCAGGGACCAGCTGGCTCAAGGGGGTGGGAAATGGGCTCTTTCCCCTCTAGCGGGCGCCGGCTCCTATCTAGTCCCAGGACAGGGTCTGGCTGGCTCGGGGTGGGCAGGGAATGAGGCACAGGGCCTCTCTGCTAGGGGCTGCCAGCTCTGATCTGGCCTCACTAGCAGGGCCTGGGGAGGGCAGGGGGTCGCTGGGAGGATCTCTGTGGGGTGGGGGGCGTCCTGGGGCCAGGTACCTCGATGGCACTGTCACACCAGTTCATCTGATCGTCCACCAGCTTGATGCTGTGCTTCATCTTCTCTGGGGCCAGCAGCTTTGCCTGGCCCACCACGGCTGGGGGAGGAACAAAGAGACGGGATCAGAGAGGCTGACAGCCCAACCGGGGGCTTAGCTACCTGCTGCTCTAACTCACTGGAGAGAGAACCCAGGCGTCCTGGCTCCCAGCCCTTCCCCCCCAGCTGCCTGGAGGCTGGCCCCACAGCCCAGCAGGGCGGGGTTGGCTGCCATCTCGTGGTACGCACTGGTAACTACATGCATATTAAAGGACACCTGGTTCTCTTCCCACATCCCACCTCCCTGGGGTTACAACCCTCTGCCCCTTCCGCCTTCCTCCTAGCCCCGCCTTCCTCCTAGCCCCGCCCCCGCAGCGGGTACTCACGGTCCATGGTGCTGCTGGACGCCGTGGATCCCATGCCCCGGTTCTGGATCTGGTAGACGGGTTGTGTGGGGCGCTGTCCCTCCTTCTCCCCTTTGGCAGCAGCTGTGGGGAGCTGGGCAGCCCCCTCCGACACCCCTGCTGGGCCTTTGCCTTCCTCCCGTGACTTCATCAGCACGATGGGCTTCTCCATGGGGGGTGGGGCAGTGGCGGGTGGGGCTGGAGCTGGGGCAGGGGCCAGCTTGGACTGTGGGGATAATGAAGCTGGTAGAGACCCCATGTCCCATCCCCAAGCTGAGGACACAACCCAGGAGTCCTGACTCCCACCCCGCACTGCTCTAAGCACTAGACCCAACTCCCCTCCCAGAGCTGGGATAGAACCCAGGAGTCCTGACCAAGGTCTGCCCAGCTCATACTCTTACTGGACTCACGTATCCTGCAAATGGTTAAGAAGCGGTGGTGAGACACCCTTGCTCGGCAGCTGCTCTGTACAGTAGCTAATAGCCTACTGCTGCCGCCTGCTGACAGAGTAACTCCTTTAGTTTCACGTGGAGGATACCAGCTCTACTACAGCTGCCTGCTGACGAAGCCACTCCTTTAGCTGAAGCAGCAGAGTCCTGTGGGCTGGCACTGCTGGTGGTGGGTTCAATCCCCACTGTTGGTGGGGGTCACACACACGGGGTGGGTGTGACAGGCCCGAGGGGACAGCGTCCTTCCCGTGTGGGTCTTACCCTCTCAGCGGGCGGCTTGGCCAGGATGATGGGAGTCTTCTGCATCACGGACCCGACCGGCTCCTCCGTGGGCTCCTGGGGGAGAGATCAGAAAGGGGTGAGGGGGGGCTCCCCGCGTGGCCCCTTCCCCACCCCGCAGCCCTCCCCTGCCCCGTCACTCACCCGGCGCTCGCGGTCCCAGGGGCCATAGTCACGCTCTCGGCCCGGCCCCGACGGCCTGTGGGCCGCCCGGGGCCCAGGCTCCTTGTACCGCTGGTGTCCAGCCGGGCGCGGCGGTCGGGGCCATACAGGCCGGGGCTGCTGTGCCCGGAGTTCCACATGGCAAGCCGCCTGCGGCGGGCGGCGAGAGTCACGATCAAGCGACCGCGCTGTGGCGGAGGGACACGCGCAGGGTGAGGAGGAGGGAGAATGTGACAGCACCAGGCATTATTTCCCCAGTGGGGTGGAGAGATACCATACAAAGAGGGCGTTGGGACATTTCCCTGGTATGGCAATGGATACCCTTACATGTGTGAAGGCACACTCCTTGCGGACTATTTCTCCACACTGCAGGAGGTGATATCACAGAGAGACACCCATTACTGGGTCTATTTACTCGACATGTGAAGCACACCGGGGATTTAAACCAGGTAAGACAAAAGACACGGTGGGAAGACAGGCCAGTTTTCTCCTGCCACCAAATTATCCTTCCTGGCAGAAGGACACTAGCACAGAAGGTGGAGGATACTGGAGAGGTGGTGAACCACTCAGGACTATTTTACCCAGCCCAGTGGAGGAGCAAACCAGCACAGAAAACTACCTAACCTGCGCAGCAGCAGAGCCACGACTACTTTTCCAGCGATGTGGAGCGATACCATGAGAAGAAGAGTTGACAAGATGCTGAGGGGCAGAGGGGGGCCGAAAGCCATGGACCAAACTCCGACCCGAATATGCTGGAAACCACGTCAGCCCACCCCTAGCCCAGCCCCTGTGTGGGAACTATTAGCCCACGTGTGAGAAATATTACCTGCTCTTAAAGCGCTGGGTTATCAGACCAGGGGTACCAGCCCTGTGATGGATACGGGGCAGGAGTTGCTGCCGATAAGTTCCTCCTCAGCTGAGATTCTGGGGTTTGACCCACCCGAGGGAGCACCACTGGGATTACAATACCCTGCGGAGGATAAGATGTTATTAGGGGTTACAGGCCTGCGGAGGAATATGGGGGCAGGCAATGACCGCCCCCCTGGGTTATACCGCCCACAACGGATATGGGGGCCATCACTTCTGGGCTACGTGGCCTTGGAGGGATAATTGAGGTGCCAGCTGGGGCTATAGGGACGCGTGGGATGGGATACAGGAAGCTGTGGAGTGCGGGCTGGAGCTATATGGACCGTGGGAGGGATACAGGAAGGACTGTGAGGTGCCGGGCTGGGCAGCTATATGGGACCGTGGAGGGATACATGCTGGAAGCTATATGGACGCGTGGAGAATAGCAGAGGGATGGACGGTCCGGGCTGGGGCGTGAGCTATATGGACCGTGGAGGGATACAGGAGGGATTAGCTGCCAGGCTGGAGCCTATATGGACCTGGAGGGATACAGGAGAGCCTGTAAGGTGCCAGGCTGGGAGTTATAGGACCGTGGAGATACAGGAGGGATATGAGGTGCCAGGCATGGAGCTATAGGGACCGTGTGAGGGATCAGGAGATATGACGGTGCGGCTGGGAGCATATAGGACCGTGGAGATACAGGAGAGGCTGTGAGGTGCCAGGTGGCAGCATTAGGGACCGTGGGGGATACAGAGGATATGAGGTGCCGCTGGGAGCTATAGGGACCAGTGGAGGGCATACAGGAGGATATGAGGTTGCCAGGCTGGGAGCTAGTAGGACCGTGGAGGGATCTACAGGAGGAGATGTGAGGGTGCCGGGCTGGCAGCTATAGGACCGTGCGAGATAAGGGGATGTGAGTGCCGGGCTGGGGAGCCTTATAGGGACCGTGGAGGGATACAACGAGGATTTGAGGTGCCGGCTGGAGCTATAGCGGACCGTGGAGGGCATACAGGATGGGATGTGAGTGCCGGGCTGGGACTATAGGACCGTGAGGGATTACAGGAGGATGTGAGTGCCGGTGGCTGGAGCTATAGGGGACACGTGGAGGATACATGAGGATGTGATGGTGCCGGGCTGGGAGCTAAGGACCGGAGGGATACAGAGGGTGTGAGGTCCGGTGGAGCTATAGGACCGCTGAGGTTTACAGCGAGGGATGTGACGGTGCCGGCTGGGAGCTTATAGGGACCGTGGAGGGAGTACCAGGAGGGATGTGAGTGCCGGCTGGGACTATAGACGTGGAGGGATACAGGAGGATGGTGAGGGCCGGGCTGGGAGCTATAGGGACCGTGGGATATAGGAGGATGTGAGGTGCCGGGCTGGAGAGCTAATAGGGACACGTGGAGCGGATACAGGAGGGATGTGATGGGTGCGGCTGGGAGCTATAGGGACGTTGGAGATACAGGAGGGTTGAGGTGCCGGCTTGGGAGCTATAGGCGACCGTGGAAGGGATACAGGGAGGGTGTGAGGTGCCGGGCTGGGAGCTTTAGGGACCGTGGAGGATACAGGAGGGTGTGATGGTAGCCGGGCTGAGGAGCTATAGGGACCGTGGAGGGGGGATTAACCAGAGAGGGTGTGAAGTCCGGGCTGGGAGCTATAGACCGCTGGAGATTACAGGAGGGTGTGAGGTGCCGGGCTGGATGCTATGGGACCGTGGAGGATACAGGTAGGGTGTGGGTGCCGCGGCTGGGAGTATAGGGGACCTGGAGGATACAGGAGGGATGTTGAGGTGCCGGGCCTGGGAGCTTATAGTGACCGTGGACCCCAGGCTATACGGCCATGCCAGTGATGATCGCAGAGAAGTGGACGCATCACCTCACCAGGAACTGTGCAGCCCGCGGAGGGATACAGTGGGTGCACCGGCGGCCTCACCGCCGCGGAGCGAACGGGCGCTTATATCAAATGGAAGCGGATGGGCGAAGTGGATGTGCGCACCCGCGAGGGATCCCCCCTAGCATGCCCCTGCGCGGCTCAGCGGGCGGCGGAAGAGGCCGCAGCACCTACACAAACCGACGCAGTGATTATATCCCCAGGGTAAAGAGAAGCCCGAACTAACTACCGCGAGGGATACCGGACTGGGTAAGATCGTCTCAACCGCCACGCCCCTCGAGGGATACGCGCAATGTGACGCGTCTGACCCGGCGCTATTTACCCCGCCCGCGGAACGATACCTGAGCGCTGGCTGCCTGCGAGCAGAAGCCGGGGCTGTCTCCCCGGTAACGGCGGAGGGATACCGGGGCGGCTCACTGGGACTGAGGGATACCGTGCCGCGTGAGAGGTCCGGCGGGACAGAACTGCGGGGTAAACCCGGCGGGCGCCGAACAGAGCATCTAGGCGCCGGCTGCAACGAACCTGCTCGCCACCGTTGTTTCGCGAATGCGCCTGCGCGCGAGGGAGGCGTGTCCAAAATGGCGGCTTCACGCCATGCTGTGCAACGCAGTGACAGCACATGCGCACTGCTCTGACAGGATAGAAATAGAACCCCTCTTAAGGGCGTGGCCTCCACCGCCAGAACGAGGCGGGAGGAACAGTGGTGCGCAATGCGCAGGGACGCCTAGGTTCTCCGCATGGCCTCGCGGAGCGGGGCGGGACGAGACGAGGGGTTGGAGCAGGGGGCGGATTAATCCAGGACGAGAAGCCTGGAAACTCGCGCTCGGGTCGGACCCGGCTCCCGCTGCCTCAGAAATCCCCCCCCGCCAGACGCGCGGGGCGACAAATTAACCCCGAACAGGGGACCGCCCCAGCCTGGCCGGAAGCGGGGAGAGACCCAGCGCCCCCCAGGACCCCCGCTCTGGGGCTGCCCCCCGTGGCCCGCCCCCACAGCCCCCTCCCTGCACCTGCACCCAGCCCCTTCCCGCCCCCGCTCCCCACAGCCTCACCCCCCTTCCCGCAGTGACCCCCCGGCCAGAGGGAGAGCCTCCCCCTCCCTTCACGCCCCTCCTCCCCCGCCCCACCCCCTTCCCACGTGCCCGGACTTCATAGACTGACCCCCAGCCCCTCCCCGCCCCACTCCCCTTCCCTCCCTGCACATGACCCACCCCCTACCCCTACCCCCTTCCCACACTGACCCCGGCCCCTCCCCGCCCCCCCCACAGGCCTCCCACCCCCTTCCCCCCCTTTCTCCCTGCAGCGTGACCCCGCCCTCCCTGCCCCCCCCCATCCCCACAGCCTCCCACCCCCCTTCCCTCTCCCTGCCAACTGACCCCCAGCCCCTCCGGCGGGGAGAAGCCCCCCTCCCCTCACAGCCTCCACCCCTCTGTCCACTGCCCCCCCCCCACAGCCCCCCTCCCTCTTCCCCCACTGACCCCCAGCCCCCCTCCCCGCCCCCCCTCCCCACAGCCTCCACCCCCCTTCCGCCAGTGACCCCCAGCCCCCCACCCCTCCCCAATCATCCCTCTCCAGCCCCACCCCCTGCCGCCCTGCCATGCCCCCCCCCCACAACTAGCCCCACCCTCTTCCCCCTTCCCGCACTGACCCCCCCAGCCCCTCCCACCCCCTCCCTTCCCTCTCCCTGCACTGACCCCCAGCCCCCTCCCCTGCCCCCCCTCCCCAGCCCTCCACACCCCTTCCCGCACTGACCCCCCTCCCCACAGAGCCCCCACCTCCTTCCCCAAACTGACCCCCAGCCCCCCTCCCCGCCCCCCTCCCTTCCCGGGATCCCTCCAGAGACCCCCAGTGCCCCTTCCCCCCTACAGCCTGCCACCCTCTCCCCGCACCCGCTTCCCTGTCCCCACCCCCTCCAGCAGAGGCCCCTTCCCTGTACCAGACAAACAGGCCACATTGTCCCTCCTCCCGCTCCGTAGCTCTGGGCCATTTAAAGCCCGCAGCTGATGGCGGGGTGGGGGTGGAACTACACTTCCCAGCATCCCCCCCGGCTGCCAGCTCCGGGCTGGCTGGGGCTGGGGCGGGGGCCAGAGGGAGCTGCTCCCCCTCCCACGGGGTGTTTGGGATCCAGCGAGCACCGTGCACGAGCAGGTGCTGGGCTGGGTGTCTGCACCCCGGGCCAGGCAAGAACCCCCAGGTTGGCCGCACAGGCCCTGGGCAGCCCCCCCCGCTCTACCCACTAGACCCCACTCCTCTCCCAGGTTATCTAAAATTTACACACACACACACACCCCGAAAACTGAGGTCTGATTTCCTCTGCCTTCTCAGGACTCTGGGTTCTCTCACTGGCTCTGGGAGGGGACTGGGGTCCTGGGGTCTAGTGGTTAGAGCAGAGGGCCTGGGAGCCAGGACTCCTGGGTTCTATCCTCTCCTTTGTGCGACCATGTCCACATCCCCACTTGTGTGCTTCAGTTTCTCGCCCCCTCGCCCTACCGGAGGCAGCAGGCCGCTGTGCACTTGTGAAGTCCTGTCAGGGTGGTGGGGGGCGCAGCAAGCTGCCGCCGATCCACTCAGTGTGTTCCCCGCTTTGCTTCCAGGCAGCCATGGACCCGGTGCCAGCAATGGAGGTTGGGGCCGAGATTGAAGTGACCGAAGATGGCCTGTTGGAGGAGCTGCCACTGCGACTGGTATGTCCCGGCACTTGTGTCTGAGCAGCGAGTGCCCACCTTGGGCAGGAGATGCAGCCACCTCTGGGGTGGGGCAGAGGCTGTTTACACAGGACGCCTCACCCGGCTCTGAGATGCGGCTGCCTCTGGAGGGGGGCGGGGGGGCTGCTTAACAGTTTGAGACAGGAAGTGCATGAACTTTGCATACGTGACTGTCATTTTAGGGTGGGTAGTTTTGGTCTGGACTCAGAACTTTACTCTACGTCCTGTTCATTGTGTGGGGACTCCATAAAGAGCTTGATGTGCTTCAGGGGGTGAGACGGGGGAATTTCCCGTGGCAGTGAGGGCTGCCTCCCCGCCCCCGCCCCCCAGCAGCAAGACGGGGACTGTGCTACAGGAGGTGGGGAACCCTGAGTCAGGACTGGCCCTGATTCCCCAGTGTGTCAGTAGGGGGTGCTGTATCACAGGAGGTGGCATGGGGGTGCTTCCCCCCTCCCCAACTTACCCCATTTCATCCCCCCAGGAGAATGCTAAGAACTGCCTCTCATGGGAAGGCCTGGAAGCCTCCAGCAGCGATGACGACGGGGAGACCACCGCCCCCACCTCCCTGCCCCCCTTGCGCCCACCTCGGCCCTTGGCGCCAAACCTGCTGGCTCCCCCCTTCACCACAAAATCCCTGCCTCTGGAGAACATCATTGTCCCCTTCCGCCCGGGGCCTGCTGCCGCCCCAGGGACCCAGGCGTTCGGGGCCTACCAGTGCCAGGAGTGCTGCCAGGTCTTCGTGGAGGAGTGGCACTACCTCCAGCACGCCCAGGAGCATGCCCAGGAGCTGGCCCGGCGTCCCCAGACAGCCTCCCACTCTCTGCCCGGAGGAAGCACAGCGCTGCCCGAGGGTGGAAAGAGATTCTCCCACCAGCCCCGCCTTCACCAGAACACTCAAGTGCAACCTCAAGCGGCACAGCAGGCATCCGGGTGAGCGGACGGGGCCGGCTTGCTCCCTCACCCCTACGTCTACCAGCTGCCAGCGCCGGGAAGAACCAGGCAGGTCTGGGGATGTTCCCTGCCCGCCCCCCAGCTGGAGGGTTCTCCAGCCTCAGGAAGCAGCAGGGTGGGGCCTGCCCTGGCAGGCGTGTGGAGCAGAGGAAGGAGCGTCAGATGCCTGGGCCCGGACAGCGAGCAAGGAGCAGGGCACAGAAGGCCCAAAGGAACCCGGCAGCGTAGACCGACCTGGGACGGAAGTTCAGCCGCCTAGGCCCAGTTGGCATGAGTCCTGCCCAGCCAATGAACATGGAGGACGAGGGGCGGCGGCCATCTTGGACAGCAAGTTGTCATGAGTCCGCCACAGCCAATGAGGCCAGTTAGCGGGAGCGTGCTTCAGGCGCCATCTTGGACAGCCAAATTGGCGGAGCACATTTCAGGCAGCCATCTTGGATGGTCAGGTTGTGGGAGCGCTCTCAGGACACTAGTCATCAATACTGAGGAGCAGGCGGCCACCTTGGATGGCCAGATTGACGGGAGCCCTCTCAGGACGGCTGGTCATACAAAACCGAGGAGCAGCGGCCATCTTGGAGAACCTGATTGGTGGGAGCCCCCACCACCGGCGCACTCAAGGAGGAGGCACATCTTGGCGAGCTTGGTGGCGCCAGTCCTCTCCACTCTTTCCGGACCGTGGTGGTGGGGAGCTGAGGACCCGGTGGCCATCTTGGAAGGCCAATTGGCGTGAGTCCGCTCCACCCCATGCCCCTGCGGGCTGAGGAGCTCCCGCCTTTCTGTCTTGGAAGCCGAGCCCGCGCTCAGCACGGCGTGGATGCGGTGACCCTTCGCCTGGTTCCGTTGCTCCCTGACTCCAAGGGGCTCGTGCCGATGGGGCAACCAGATGGTGGGGAGCTTCCAGACGAGCCGGAGACGCTCAGCCCACGGCTTTCCAGCTCACGGCCTACCTTTCCCCGCTCAACCAAACAGTGCCGCCACCCCAGGCCCCGCTCAAACTTCCCCCCTCTCCGCGGGCCCCCCTGCTCCCCACCTGGTGCCCAGCCACCTGACGAGCTGCCCCAGTGCTGGAGCTGGAGTAGCGGCCGGGCGGTGGGCTGGCAGGAGCCCTGGCCGGGGTGTGGCAACCAGAGGCCGGGGACGAGACTTTATCATGGTGGAGCTGGAGGCGGACACTGGTAGGCGGGAGGAGGTGGTGGCCGGCCAGCCTGGCAACGCAGGCCTGAGCGCTCCTTGGATGCCACGGGCACCGACACTTCTGGTGCCCAGACTGCGGGTGCGCTACGGCCGGGCGGCCCAGTCCGCTCGCCACCGCCGGGGCCAGGGCACCGGCTGTGCGGCTGCGGCCCGGCCCTTCCGGGGCCTCTCCACCTCCTGCGGGCATCACTCTGGCAGCTGAGGGCGCCGCCTTCCTTTGCGCCACCTGTGGGAGGCGCTGAGGGGCGCCGGCACTGGGCCGCCATGGAGGGCGGCACCAGCCCGGGGCCTCCTGCTTCGCTGTCCCTGTGGGGGGGTTTTCCAGCGCCTACCCCGCTACCTCTGGCATCGGATCCGGAACCAGCCGCCCGCCCTGGGCGTCTACAGCCTGGACAGCTTCCTCACCCCGGCCTGAGCGGGCCCCACGGGGCCTATGCCCTGCAGGGGCGCCAGCTGCTACCTGCCTATGGAGGGCAGGAAGGGCATGGAGGCCTCTCCCCTCTAGGGTGCTGGCTCCCATCCGGCCCATGGCAGGACTGGTGGTCATGGGGCGCAGGGAAGGGGCACAGGGCCTTTCCCCTCTAGGGGTGCTGGTCCCATCCTGGGTCTGGCTGCTACTGAGTGACCTGAGCCTTGTTCTAATTAGATTGTTCCTAATTAACACTAAAGCGCGTCTTTATTCACGACTTTTTCCCCCCACCCCCAGGGGGCACTGGGACCTTGGCGTGGGGGCACTTGGTGATTTCTCGGGCCACCTCTCCCACCCAACCCATGCTGAAAACTGTGGACGGGGGGGCGAGGGCTTCTCAACCCCTGAAGCTGATCCCCACCACCCCATCTTTCCAGCATCCCCGCGCCACAGCTCCTTCTCTTTCGGGACCAGGCCGAGCTCCCAAGGGAGGCGCGAACCCAGAAGTCCTGGAGAGCCCCTAGGGTTGGGGAAACGAAACAGGGCAGTGGAGTAGAAAGGGAGTGTCCCTGAGATTGAGGGGGCCTTGGTGAATGTAGGTGAAGGGGGGGGGGCTGTGAAAGGGGGGCGGCATAGTAGGGGGCAGGATGCAGGGGGGACAGTGGGGGTGAGTGGCGGAGAGGGAGCTGAGCGGGTGGGCTACCAGGTTTTGGGGGTGACTGGTGGGGAAGGGGCTGCAGGGGCCCTTTATGGGGTGAGGGGGCGCTGGTGTGGGGAAGGGAGCTGCTGAAGGGGGAGAGGGGAGGATTTTTGGACCCCAGGCAGGCGAGCTCAGAAGGAAGTAAGAGAGGCCAAGGTGGGCACGTGGGCAAGCGGCTCTTTTATTTCCAATGCAGCAGCTGGGTTTGTAACCATCAGACCGACGGGAGCCACCGCGCCAGGGGCTGTACAGCAGCACAGCTGGGAATCCGCCACCTCCGGGCCCCACGTGCCAGGTGCTGTACGGCAGCACGGCTTGGCATTTGGGGGACTGTAGGGATGCCTCAGTCCCCCCCCCCCCCCTGCCCGGACGCCACCCACTGAACAAACCCCAGCCTCAAAGCTGGTCTGTGCCCCAAATAGCTGGCAGCTACAAAACGCCCCCCAACCATGTCTGCAGGGTATTCAACCCCCTCAGTCTAACCCCGCTGGGGCTGTCATGGCATGTTAATTTAGGGAATTCCAGTCCGTCCGTCCCCCTCCACCACACATACACTTCTGGTTCCTAGTTTTGCCTGAGATGTTCCTGACTGTCAGCCCAAATGGCTAAACAGGCACCGCTTGCCTGGCACTGAGATGCGGCCACCTCTGAGGTGGAGCCCAGGGACTGTTTATACAGGGACTCCTCGGTGCTGAGATGCAGTCACCTCCGGGGGTTTAGGACAGTGCGTGAGCGAGAACTGAAACCACAGTGGGCAGTTTAGGGAAGCAGAAGGGAATCGGGAGCTGGGCTTTGGCCAGGATGCCTGGGTTCATGTCCTGAGTCTGGGGCAGGAGGGGGAACCAGGAAGGCCCTAGTGCCCACAAGGGCCAAGAACTCAGGTTTGTCTCTTGGCTGAAATGTGCAAGGCACCGGCGTCCCCTGCATTAAACCTCACACTCAAGGGGCCGTTCCTGCCCTGGCTATTTCCTGGTGCTCTAGGCTGGGTAGCGACAAGAACCGGCCTTGGGCGCGCCTGGTGCTGTATGCACGGCCATTTGCTCTGGGTGAGGGTTGTGCCCTCCGTGGTCTGCTTCCTGAGCGAGTGGTACGAGTGTGCACAGCCTTGTCTAAAGAGGGGAGCCGCTCTTTCACACTTAGCCGCCTTGCACGCTGAGCTGCCACCTGTTATGACACCCATGTGCTCTATTTCACGTTTCTAGAGGCTCGCACGGCTGCTCACAATCCCAAAGCCCCTTTTGCAAAGCAGGTGCTTTCCAAGTCTCGCACACTAGGTCCCTCACATGCCAGAGCCCCTGGTGCAAAGCATGTGTCTGCCGTGTTTCACAGCTGGCATCCCTCACATGCCTGTTCACAGTCACGCTGCCCCTGGTGCAAAGGGCAAGCTGGCTGTGTTTCACAGCCTGGTTCTTTTGCACAACAGCTCACATTCACCACTCGCCCTTGTGCACAGCATGGACCTGCCTTCACAATCCCCGAGCCCCTTGTGCAAAGCTTGTGTCTTCCCTCCCTCACATCCTGGATCCCTCGCCCGCCTGCTGCCAGTCACAGCACCTCTTGTGCAGAGCACGCACTGTCTGTCTCTCACCCTCAGTCCCACGCAGGGCTGCTCGCACTCAGCGATCCCCTCATGCAAAGCATGGGCCTTCCCTGGCTCACAGCTGGATCCCTCGCACGCCTGTTCACAATCAAATTACTGGTGCAAAGCACGTGCCTTCCATCTGCAGCTTGGGTCTTTGCACGCCAATTCGCAGCTGGCGGAGTGTCCTGCCGTAAAGCGTGGGCCTGTGCATGGGTCGCTCCCCAGTAGGGAGCCCCTCGAGGAAGACGTGTGCCTTCCATATTTCACCTGACGGCGGCCGTGATCTAACCAGCCCCCCTTTGGGGGTGCAACCCTCTTGCACTTTGGAGCTGGGGTGAGCACAGGCAGCCTGCGGCCACCAGGGAGCGCTGTTGTCCACCCATTCCCAGCCCCCCAAGTGGCATCTCCTTCAGTCCCAGTCAGGGTACAGGGGGCTGAGTCCATGCAAGTCCCAATGGGGCAGGCACCCCCTGGACCAGGGTCTGGGCTCCAACGCCGGGCCAAGAACTCCTCACCGGCCTGCAAAGCAGAGAGAAACGGAGCCAGAGGTTAATCTCGCCCCAGGGGGAACCAAAACGAGGGTCCTGGCCCTTTACATTTCACATCCCAGCGCCCCCCTCCCCCCACACACTAAGGGGTGGGGGGGGAAAGGGGGGCTTGTGGATTTGCAGGCAGAACTAGTGGGGGGGGCAGGGCTGGTTCTATCGGGGGTGCGGTCGGGGGTGAGGGCACGGCAGAGCTGGGGTGGGAGGCGGGCAGGCTGGTTGGCAGGGGGCTAGGGTCAGGAGTGAGGGCACCGGCCGGGGCTGGGCTGGCAGGGGGCTGCGGGTCAGGAGTGAGGGCACCGGCGGGGCTGGCTAGGCAGGGGCTGGGGTCGGGAGTGAGGGCACCGGCGGGGGGCGGGCTGGCAGGGGGCTGCGGGTCGGGAGTGAGGGGACCGGCGGGGTGGTTGGGCAGGGGGCTGCCGGGTCGGAGTGAGGGGCACCGGCGGGGCTTGGGCTGGCAGGTGGCTACGGGTCGGAGGTGGGGCACGTTGCCCACCTGTCCTGCATGTCCTGGGGCTGTAGCAGCCACGGCTCCTGTCGGTTGTTGGACCTCCCAGGGCGGCCGTCACCACCTTGTCAGGGCTCCAGCTTCTGGTCCAGGGTGTGATTCGCTCTCCAGGCCCGCTGGGAGTGCTGAGCCCGGTGCTGAGCGTCGGCAGAGAATGTCATGCAACGAGGGGAAGGCAGAAAAACCGGGCATTGTGGGAAAGCGGCCTGCTCTAACACACAATAGCAACATAAACCGATCACTACCGCCCCCGGAGCCGGGGGAAGAACCCAAGGAGTCCGGCCCCCAGCCCCCCCTCGCTGGCTCTCCCTGCAGTATCTAAGCGTATTGTCCCCGAAGCAGGGGGCTGTGTGGGTGGGTTACTTAGGGGTCTCTGGGAGGGGAGCCAGGTGTGGATCCTCCCAGATTCAAAGACTCCCCTCCGCTGGGACGTGCAGCACCCCCTGGACTCACCTTCGACAATGTCCGCCAGGGTGTTAACCCATGGTCCCGGAGCTTCGGTGCGAATCGGACCTCCCGGAACCTGCAGAACCGGAGAAAGCGCTCAGCTGGTTGCCCCTCCTCCCGACCCGCAGCCCCTGCTAAACCCAGCATGGGCCCCCCAACCCCCCGCACAGCTCAGCTGGTGCCCCTCACTCCCGACCCGCAGCCCCTGCTAACCCAGCCATGGGCCCCCCAACCCCCCGGCACAGCTCAGCAGGTGCCCCTCACTCCCAACCCACAGCCCCCTGCCAGCCCAGCCCCGCTGGTGCCCCTCACTCCTGACCTGCAGCCCCCTGCTAGCCCAGCCCTGCCCCCTCCCCCCTCAGCTCTGCCAATGCCCCTCATTCCCGACCCACAGCCCCTGCTAGCCCAGCCATGGGCTCCCCCACCACACACCCGGCACAACTCAGCTGGTGCCCCTCACTCCCGACCCACAGCCCCTGCTAGCCCAGCCCTGCCCCACCCCAGCTCTGTCAGTGCCCCTCACTCCCAGTCCACAGCCCCCTGCTAGCCCAGCCCTGGGCTTCCCGCCCTTCCCCCAGCACAGCTCAGCTGGTGCCCCTCATGCCCAACCCACAGCCCCCTGCTAGCCCAGCCATGGGCTCCCCAGTTTCCTCCCAGAGCTGGGGAGAGAACCCAGGAGTCCTGGCTCCCAGCCCTGTGTGCTAACCACTAGATCCCATCGCCCCCACCCCTACAGGCCAGGAGCGGACCCAGGCGTCCGGGTGCTGTCACTCACCTGTGGATGGCCGCCAGCAAGCGCCTGTGATGGGTCCGGGCCGGACGCCCGGCCCTGGCCTTGCTGTGTCTGTGAAAGAGCCAAGCCGCCTGCAGGACGTTGGCGGCCGAGTTCTTCATCTGGGGGGGACAGAGACATGTCAGGATCCTGGGCCCCTCATCCTTCCCACAATGCACAGGGGCAGCTGTGCCCTACCTCCCCTCCGAACCTGGGACCCATGGGCCCTTGGGGTGGGATGGGGAGGGGCACAAGGCACCTGAACTCTGAGGTTCCTCCCTATACTTCGCACAATGCACCTGGGCCACAGGGTTGGCCACTTTCCCACCATGCACCTGGGGTCTTAGTATTCCCCCATCCCACAATGCACCTGGATTTCCAGGGCTTGGCCACTTGCTCACAATGCCCCTGTGTTTGCTTAGCCTGTGCAGGCCCAGCCAAGCCCCAGCATGCCTGGGGGGGGAAGGGGGATCAGGGCCTGGGCGGGGAGGGGGGCACATGGGGCCCTGCCCTCTCCCCCCCACCCCCAGCAGGCACCGGGAGCGTTTCCCATCCCCACCCACTGAAGGATGTTTGTAAATCAGCCACGTTCCCGGCACCGGGAGGGGAGTGAGGTCAGAGCAGGGGTGCTGGGAGCCCAGACTCCTGGGTTCTCTCCCCAGCTCTGGGAGGAGAGTAGGGTCTAGTGGTTAGAGCAGGGTGGGAGAGAGGCTGGGGGCCGGATGCCTGGGTTCTGCCTCACCTCTTTAGTGCACTGTATGTCCATCATGAAGTTGTAAACGTGTTTCTCCGCCCGGTTGAACTCCATTTTGTCAGCTGCCACTGCCACCAGCAGGGCTGTGCAGCCAACGCCCTGCGGCAGAGACAGAGGATGCGATTAGCCAGGGAGTGCCCTAGGGCAGCAGTAGGGGGCGCTGCGCTGCGGGGGAGGAGCTGGCCCCGGGGCGGCACTAGGGGGCGCTGTGCTGCGGGGGAGGAGCTGGCCCCGGGGCAGCACTAGGGGGCGCTGTGCTGCGGGGGGAGGGGGCTGGCCCCAGGGCGGCACTAGGGGGCGCTGTGCTGCAGGAGGAGGGGGGGGGGAAGCTGGCCTTAGGGCAGCACTAGGGGGCCAGGGGTGGGGGCCAGGGCCCTTACCAGGATGCCAGTGCACAGACAGACCAGCCGGCCACACACCGTCACTGGCACCACATCCCCGTAGCCGATGGTGAGGAAGGTGATGGGGATGACCCACAGTGTCCCCTCCAGGTGCCCTGCTCCATTCTCCCTGTGGCATGGGGGGCACAGAGACAGCATCAGAGACCCCCCACTGAGCCTCCCCCGCCCCCACAATGCCCCTGGGCCTTCTGCCTGGCTGCTTTCCCAGCATGCCCTTGGGCCTACAGCGGGAGCCCCTCAACCCACAATGCACCTGGCTGCTTGGCCCCTTTTCCATGCTGCTCTTTTGCCTTCAATTGCCGGTTTTCCCACCATGCTGCTGGGCCTTTGCCACTTTCCCATGACGCACCTTGGCCTATGGCCACTTTCCCATGATGCACCTTGGCCTATGGATGATTTCCCATGATGCACCTGGGCCTAAATTAACCTGCTTTCCCATGGTGCACTTGGGCCCTAAGTTGGCCTCTTTCCCACAATGCACTTTGGCCCTGGACCACTTTCCCACAGTGCAGCTGGACCTGAAGTTATCTGTTTCCCACGACGCGCCAGGGCCCTCAGCTGCCTGCATCCCGGCCGTGCCCCGGGGCCGGGCCTGCCCTCCCACAATGCACTCGGGGCCTACGCTGGCCGCTTTCCCGGCATGCCCCGGGGCCCCGGGCTGCCCGCACCCGCCACACCTCTCGCAGACGGCCAGCACCCAGGAGGCGGTGAGCCAGAGCCCCAGGGTGAGCACCAGCAGCACCCGGCCGGGCTGGCGGTTGACCAGCAGGCGCAGGACGAACGGGTACTGGAAGCGGATCTGGTTGAGGGAGCCGATGGTGCGGTATGAGGCGTCCCCCAGCACCCGGCTCTGCAGCAGCAAGGCCCGCGGCACCAGGTACAGCCGCAGGAACATCAGCAGCGACAGCGGCGTCTCGGCTCCTGGCAGGAAGGAGGCCAGGGGGGCCAGCTCGGGGGCCAGGCACGGGGAGCCCCCCATGGGGAAGGGGTGCAGGGAGCAGACCAGGAGCTCCAGCAGGATCAGGCCCAGCTTGGGGCCGCTCACTGCGAGGCGCCAGTCCTGGAGCGAGTTGTCCAGCATGAAGAGCTGTGGGGGGCGAGAGAGGAGGAGAGCATGGAACCCAGGAGTCCGGGCTCCCCCCCGACCTCGGCTCTAACCCATCAGACCCCACTCCTCTCCCGGAGCCAGGGAGAGAACCCAGGAGTCCTGACTTCACACACACACACCCCTCGGTCACTGTTTCTTTTGTTTTCACTTTCTCCATCTTTCTTGCCTCTCTGGGATTTGCCCCTGCCTGGGAGAGGATCCTCAGTTCAGTGGAGCAACCCCCCACCCGGCCCCCTGCTGCGGGTAGGGGCCAGTCACGGCCCCCCACTGCCTGGCCCCCCAGGGGCCATCAGGGCAGGGACAGGGAGACCCAGAGCTACTCTCCTGCTAGAGGGGCCCAGGAGAGGCTGGACCGAGATGTGGGGGGGCGGGTGACCCACTGCCGGGGGGGCTGAGCCCTGCTCCCTGTCTGGGCCATGAGGCGTGTGTCTGTCTGAGCCCAGAGGCGTGTGTGTGTGCGGTGACTCACAGCCGGGATCTCCTCGCTCTCCCGCCAAGAACCGGGGCGGGAAACTTCCACCCTCGCAAGATCAACCTCCCATTTCCACCCTGCCGGCTGCTGGGACTCCAACAGCACGTGTGTGTCTGTGTGTGTATCTCTATGTGTCTGTGTGTCTGTGTGTGCCCATGTGTGTATCTGTGTGTGTATCTCTATGTGTGTCTGTGTGTCTCTGTGCCCGTGTGTGTATCTGTGTGTGCGTGTGTGTCTGTGTGCGTATCTCTGTGTCTGTGTATCTCTATGTGTGTCTCTGTGTCTGTGTGTGCCCATGTATCTGTGTGTGCGTGTGTGTATCTCTATGTGTGTCTGTGTGTGCCCGTGTGTGTATCTGTGTGTGCGTGTGCGTATCTCTGTGTATCTCTATGTGTGTCTCTGTGTCTGTGTGTGCCCATGTGTGTATGTGTGTGTGCGTGTCTGTGTGTCTCTGTGTGTCTCTCTGTGTGTGTCTTTGTGTGCGTGTGTGTCTGTGTCTTTGTCTTTGTGTGTGTGTGAGAGAGAGTGTGTATGAGTGTGTGCAGCAGGGACATAAACAGCCAACCCACAACTCACAGCCCCTGTCACCCACCAGCAGCCGAGGCAGCTAGAGGAGCCCAGACTCAGCCTGATATGGGGAGATTAGATGGAATCTGTCCCCAACTGATGGAAAAATAGTCAGTAAGCGTTTTCTGTCACCGGTTTGGGGGGTTGGAGTGGGGGCTGGGAGCCAGGACTCTTGGGTTTTTTCCCTCAGCTGTGGGAGTGGAGTGATGTCTAGTGGTTAGAGTGCGGGGGCGGGAGGGGGGGAGGAGCCAGGACTCCTGGGTTCCAATTTGACTTAGGAAAAGCTGATAAGGAGGTGCCCACTTTCGATCCAAGAGCTCAGAGCAGCTGGGGGGAGCTTCAGTCCCAAACAGGGGAACCCCATATGTACCCCCACCCCACCCACTGCAGGGGAGCCTTCTTGGGGGTGGGAGGAATCAGAGGCAAGCCTGGGTGGGGGGAGTTCCTAGGACATTTGGGGGCAGGGGCCTTACCTGGATCTCCTTGACATGGAAGGCGAGGATGAGGGCCAGCAGGGTGGCGGTGGAGAGCGAGAGGAGGCATTTCACCAGGAACAGATATGCAAACCACTGAGGGGTGGAGGAGAAAATGGGGGTGAAACCCCTTGAGCCAGCCAGGCCCTGCCTTGGGGCTGGATCAGAGCCAGCACCCCCTAGAGGGGAGAGGCCCCAAGCCCCATTCCCGCCCCAGCCAGGGTGGCTGGATCTAGGGTGTTTGACACCCCCGCTCCCGCCAGTAGCTCTCGGTGCAAAATCTCATTGTTCTTTGTAATCAACCCAGGAAAGCGGCCGCCAGCCAAGGCTGACACCACAGCCGGGCCCCAAGGGAGCGGGGGGTGGGAATCGTCCCCCCGCCTGTTCCCTCCCCCCGTCCCGTGGCTCTGCTGGCAGACGGCTGCCTCCGGCCCAGTTCAGGTCGCAGCCCTACCCTGAGCAAACACGGGGCTGCCGGGGCAGGTGGAGGGTTTGGAGCGAGGCCGGGACGATTCGCCACAGAGAAGAGGGCAGGGCGCGGGCAAGGCCACTCAAAGAGAGGCAGACGCAGGGAACCCAGAACTCAGCCCTGATAGAACCCAGGAGTCTGGACTCCCAGCCCCTCCCCCCTGCTCTAACCACTAGACCCCACTCCCCTCCCAGACCCAGGGAGAGAACCCAGGAGTCCTATCTCTCAGCCCGCCCCCCACTCTAACCCCCAGATCACCCTCCCCCCATGCCCTGTGCAATGATTGATCGATCTCCTTCCGTATGAAGCTGCCACCTCCTCCTTCCTGATCAATATTTATCCTGTCACTGGCCCAGAATCAACACCCCTGGTGAAGGGCGCGATTGTGTTGGGAACAATCGGAGCAGCCAGTCTTGGCGGCTTCTTGCACATACGACTGGATGGTGCCAAGAGCGGGAGCGGGATGGCCAAGGTCTGCACCAGGAGCTGGTGCCCAGCGAGACGTCAAAATGAGCTCTGCTTGTGCCTCAGTTTCCCCACTGCCTCCCCCGGCTCCCCTAGCACCACACGGGGGATCAGGCCAGCCCTACCTACCAGGGGAGCGCCCCCACCCCGCTCCCTGCAGTACAGGTTGTTTCTGTACCATCTGCAGGTTCCCGCCCTGACATGCCCACAGAAGGGAGGGTTCTGGGAGAGGGCCCAGAATGGATCCAGGGGCCCGTTCCAGACACCGAGCCAGGCTGGGCCCACCGCTAATCACTGGGAGGGTCTACTGGCTGCTGGAGAGTCCCAGCCATTAGCCAAACCCCACCGAGATTCCAGAGCAGGGAGTCAGGACTCCTGGGTTCTACGGCAAAGGACAAGATGAGAACCCAGGAGTCCGGGCTCCCAGCCCCTCCCCCGTGATCTAACCCACTAGAACCCACCCCCCTCCCAGATCTAGAGATAGAACCCAGGAGTCCGGGCTCCCAGCCCCTCCACTCTGACACTTCCCCCCTCCCCCAACGGCCCGTGGCTGACGGCTGGTTAAATAAATTATTTGAATAAGTTTCTGCAGCCTGGGGCTGGTGCCACCAGTCACTGAATTCCAGCACGTGGCGGCTAGTTCCGGGATGGGGCTGCAGGTCGGGAGTGAGGGGCACCAGCAGAGCTGTGGGGTGGACCCAGGCTGGGCTAGCAGGGGCTGTGGGTCAGGAGTGAGGGGCACCAGCAGGGCTGTGGGGTGGACCCAGGCCGGGCTAGCAGGGGCTGCAGGTCAAGAGTGAGGGGCACCAGCAGAGCTGAGGGTGGGGAAGCAGGTAGGGGGGCTGCGGGTTGGGGCTGAGGGGCACCGTCCTACCTTGCAGCCCCCGAACCAGGCCAGCTCCGTGTGCAGCACCATGAGCAGGATCCCCCCGAGCGCCAGGGCCAGGCCCCAGCCTGCCAGCTGCCCCTCGGCCTTCAGCAGCCCCTTCCGCTGCCGCAGCCGCCGCAGGTTCTCGCCCGGCGCCCCCGGCACAGGCAGGACGGTGGCTTCTGGGGGGTTCTGCTTGACTCCCATCTCATGGGCGTAAGGGGGTCTGGGCAGGCAGCGGGCAAGGGATCCCTCGGCTGGTCCCCATCGCTGGCGCTTCAGCAACCAGCACGCAGCCAGTGTGACACCGGGGTGGGGGCACAACCCCTAGGTGGGCTGGCAGGGGCACGGAGCAGAAACGGGGGGACAGAGGAAAAGAGAGAGCTGGAGAAATCGAGGGGGTGGGGAAGGAAGGAAGGAGGGGGTGAGAGTCACTGCAAAAGGCCGGGCGGGAGAGAGAAGGGGATGACTGGGGAGAGACAGGTCCACGAGTGAATCAGCCTGGCAGAGGTGCCAGGACCACTGGAATGGGACAGCCGCAGAAAGAGACGGCGGAAGAAAGGGAGTGGGTGAGACTGAGAAAAGGAGGGAATTTGGAAGAGACGGGCAAAGAGAGAAGAGAATGGAGGGAGTGTAGAAGAGAGAGATGGAGTGATAAAAAGATAGAAGGAAGGTGGAGGAGAAAGATGAAGGGGTGTTAGTACAGAGGGAAGGTGGCAGGGGAAGGTGGAGGGAAGGTGGCAGCAGGCAGGGGAAGGTGGCAGAGGAAGGTGGAGGGAAGGTGGCAGAGAAAGGTGGCGGAGGGAAGGTGGCAGGAAGGGGGCAGAGGGAAGGTGGAGGGAAGGTGGCAGTAGGCAGGGGAAGGTGGCAGAGGGAAGGTGGAGGGAAGGTGGCAGTGGGCAGGGGAAGGTGGCAGAGGAGGGTGGCAGACCCAGACAGGCAGTGGGCAGGGAGGAGGGCGGCAGGCAGAGGGATGGAGCGGGGGGATCCCCAGCCGGGTGAGGGCACCTGGCAGCTGCTGGGCTCGGCTCTGGGTCGCTCCCTTCTCTGCCCCGCCGCGATCTGGCCCCTGGGTGCGGCAGGGCAGGGCGAGGGCTGGCGGGGGGGAGGGACTTGACGGAGCAGCAAGTGTCTTGGGACGAAAGGGGCGGGGGAAGGAGCCCAGGGCTGGGCTAGTGGGGGCTGCAGGTCGGGAGTGAGGGGCACCAGCGGGCGAGGGGGGCAGGGCTGGGCTAGTGGGGCTGCGGTCGGAGTGAGGGGCCAGTGGGCGAGGGGGGCGGCTGGGCTAGTGGGGGCTGCAGTCGGGAGTGTAGGGCCCGCGGGTCGGGGGGGCAGGGTGGGCTAGTGGGGGCTGCAGGTCTGGAGTGAGGCGGCCCAGGGCGAGGGCCGGGCTGGGCTAGTGGGTGTCAGTGGGAGGGGGCACGCAGGGCGGGGGGGCGGGTGGGCTAGGGGGGCTTGCAGGTCCGGGAGTGAGGACGAGCGGGCGAGGGCTTGGTAGCAGGGGCTGGGTCGGGTAGGCCGGGGGGGTGGGTGGGGGCTAGGTCGGGAGTGAGGGGGCACCGGCAGGGCGGTGGGAGGAGCCCAGGCTGGCCTACGGGGCTGCAGCGTCGGGAGTGAGGGCACCGGCAGGGGTGGGGGTGGCGTGGGACCTGATCCCAGACCCGCCCCGGACGGGCGTGGGGGGTGATACCCCCTCACCCTTCTGGGTGGCTCCGACCAGGGCGGGTGGTGTGGTTCTGCTTCCCGGGGTGGGGGCCTTGACAGGCACCGCTGGCTCTGGACCAGCGTGGGTGGGGCTGGCCATCTCGCCCCTGTCCCCCCCCTCATCTCCTCTTTCCCCAGCCGGGGCGGCGCGGTGTCGGATAGTTTTCAACGAAAGGCTCCGTCAAGCCACAGACTGGGCTCCTCCCCACCCCCCGCCCACTGCTCCGGGACCTCACTCCGACCTGCAGCCCCTGCCAGCCCAGCCCTGGGCTCCCACCCAGCCCTGCTGGTGCCCCAAGAAGAGGTGTGACTGTTTCATCAGAGCACCTCTGCCCTGCTTTGATCACCCCCCAGCCCCTCTCAGTCCCGCCCCCCCCCGCGGGCTTGAGTCACAGGGAGGCTGCCACCCTGACTCAGCCTAGGCACATCCTGTAGCATCCTTGATTTCCCCGGCTGGGTTCCCAGCCCTGCCCGCCCTGAACACCCCCCCCGACCTGGACGGGCTAGGGATTTGTTCCCTGTTTACACGCTGCCTGCCCAGAAGCAGCCGCATTCAGCACCCGGTGAGGTGTCCCTGCAGAAGAACATACGAACGGCAGCTGGCTCAGACCAAGGGTCCATCCAGCCCAGTGTCTGTCCTCTGTCAGTGTCCAGTGCCAGTGCCCCAGTGGGAAGGAACAACAGGGATATCAAGTGATCGCTCCTGTCGCCCATTCCCAGCTTCTGGCGACAGAGGCAGGGACATCCATCCTGCCCAGCCTGGCTAATAGCCATTGATGACGATTCTCCATGAGTTTATAGTTCTTTTCTGAATTCTGTTATAGCCCTAGTGCCCCACCCAGAGCTGGCTGCATCTCAGTACCGGGCGAGGGAGGCCCTGTATACCAGGTCCGCCTCCCACCAGAGCTGGCTGCATCTCAGTGCCGGGTGAGGGAACCTGTAGAACCCAGTCCTCAGCATCCCCTCCCACGAAGCTGGCTGGCAATCTCAGCGCCAGCGAGGGCCCTGCATAACCAGCCCTCCGCATCCCACCCCACAGCTGGCTGCATCTTCGTGCCGGGTGAGGGGACCCGTATAACCAGCCCTCGCATCCCACCAGAGCTGGCTGCATCTCAGCCAGGCGAGGGGGGCCCTGCATAACAGCCCTCGCGTCCCCACACCCAAAAGCCTGTCTGCATCTCAGCGCCGGGTGAAAGGGGTGACCCTGTATAACCAGACTTGCATCCCACCCCAGAGCTGGCTCATCTCAGCGCCAAGGCGAGGGGGGCCCTGATAACAGCCCTCGCATTCCCCCCCAGAGCTGGCTGATCTCAGTGCCGGGGTGAGGGGGCCCTGCTATACCAGCCTCGCATCCCACCCAGAGCTGGCTGCATACTAGCACCGGGCGCAGGGCCTGCAAACAGCCCTCGCATCCCACCCGCCAGAGCTGGCTCATCTCAGTGCCGGGTGAGGGGACCTGTATACCAGCCCTCGCATCCCAACCCCAGAGCTGGCTGCATTCAGCGCCAGGCGAGGGGCCCTGCATAACCAGCGCCTCAGCGTCCCCCCACAGCTGTCTGCATCTCAGCGCCGGGTTGAGCGGACCCTGTATAACACGCGCTTGGATCCCACCCCAGAGCTGGCTGCATCTCACACTGGGCAAGGGGACCTGTATAACAGCCCTCGCATCCCACCCAGAGCTGGCTGCATTCAGTGCCGGGTGAGGGGACCCTGTATAAGGCCAGCCTCGCATCCCACCTAGAAGCTGGGCTGCATCTAGCCCCAGGTTAGGGGGCACTGCATACAGCCCTCACTCCTCACCCGCAGAAGCTGGCTGCAATCTCCAGCACCCGGGCGAGAAGGCCCTGTATAACCAGCTCCCGCCTCCCACCAGAGTGGCTGCATCTCAGGGCGGTGAGGGACCTGAGAAACCAGCCGCCTCGCATCCACCCCAGCAGCGGTGGGCTTGATCTCAGCGCCAAGGCGAGGGGGCCCCTGCATAACCAGCCCTCGCATCACCACCCCACAGCTGGCTGCATCTCAGTGCCGGGTGACGGGACCCTGTTAACCAGCCCTCGATCCCACCCCAGAGCTGGCTTGCATCTTCACGCGCCAGGCGAGGGGGCCCTGCATAACGCCCTCGCATGCCCACCCCACAGGACTGTCTGCATCTCCAGGCCGGGTGAGGGGACCCCGTATACCGCGGCTTGCATCCACCCAGGCTCGGCCTCATCTCAAAGCACTGGGCAAGGGGACCCTGTATAAACCAGCCCTCGCATCCCCCCATGAGCTGCTCATCTCAGCAGCCGGGTGAGGGACCCTGTATAGCCAGCCCCTCGCATTCCCCCCCAGAGCTGCTGCATCTCAGCCCCAGGTGAGGGGCCCTGCATAACCAGCCTCACGTTCACCCAGAGCTGGCTGCATCTCAGCACCGGGTGAGGGGACCCTTGTTATAACACCCGCGCATCCCCCCAGAGCTGGCTGCATCTCAGCGGCCGCGGTGAGGGCCTGTATAACCAGCCTCGCATCCCAACCCAGAGCGCGTGGCTGCATCCTCAGCCCAGGCGAGGGGGCCCTGTATAACCAGCCCTTGCGTCCCACCCCCAGAGCTGGCTCATCTCAGCGGGGGGGGCCCCCGGGGGGCGAGGGGGCCTGTTAAACCAGCCCTTCGTGTCCCACCCCACAGCTGGCTGCATACTCAGCGCCGGGTAGGGGACCTGTAAACCGTCCCTCGCGTCCCACCCAGAGCTGGGCTGCAATCTCACCCCAGGCGAGGGGGCCCTGTATAAACCCTTGGTCCACCCCAAGCTGGCTGTGCACCTCAGGCACTGGGCAAGGGGACCCGTTAGCCGCCCCTCGTCATCCCATCCCAGAGCTGGCTGCATCTCAGCCCCAGGGGGGCCCTGTATAACGCAGCCTCGTGTCCCACCCCAGAGCTGGCTGCATCTCCAGTGCCGGTGAGGAACCCTGTATAACCAGCTCCTCGCGTCCCACCCCAGACTGGCTGCATCTCAGCCTCCAGGCGAGGGGGTCCTTGTATTAACCGAGCCTCGTGTCCCCCCACAGCTGGCTGCATCTCAGTGCCAGGGTGAGGTGGACCCTGTATAGCCAGCCCTCAGCCTGTCCCCCCCGCCAGAGCTGGCTGCATCTCAGCCCCAGGCGAGGGGGCCCTGCATAACCAGCCCTCGCGCCCCACCCCAGAGCTGGCTGCATCTCAGCACCGGGCGAGGGGGCCCTGCATAACCAGCCCTCACGCCCCACCCCAGAGCTGGCTGCATCTCGGCGCCAGCTGAGCACCCCTGAAGCTGTTGCATGAGCTGCAGCCAAGGTGCCCTGTCATGGTGAATAAGGGTGCTCTGCTAAGTGGGAGGAAGAGAAAATATGATTCATAAAGGGACGGGTGAGCCGCTAACGGCTATTTTCAGGAGCCTCGGGAGGGGTCGGAAATCAGCCTGGATCCTGGGCTGGAAAATATGAGCCCTTCCCCTGATAGGGAGAAATCCCTGCAGTCCAAGCCGCTGCACCAGGCCCATGGGGAGCCCAGAGCTGGGCTAGCTGGGGGCTGTGGGTTGGGACTGAGGGGCACTGGCGGAGCTGCGGGGGAGTCCAGGACTGGGACAGCAGCAACCTCAGGTGCTCCCCAACCATAAGTGTCCCCCCCACCTCTTCCCAGAAGCCCTTGGGGAAATGAGAGTCATGACATGCGGTTTCTGGACTCTGTTTCTTTCACAAGGCTCAGGTCTGGCTCGTGACCCTCAGTGGCTTCCCCTTGGATCCTGAAACCTTGCCCTCCGCCCTGGACAGAACAGGAAGCACACACGAGGGTCAGAGACAACGGCTGTCTAGCTTTCTTCCCCAGCTCAGCCTCCCACTGGCAAGTCAGGGCCACTCACTCTGCCTCAGTTTCCCTCTCTGTAAAATAGGGCTAATGATCCTGTTAGACTGTGAGCGCTCGGGGCAGGTCCTGTCTCTGGCTGTGTCTGGGCAGCGCCTGGCATGACCGGGCCCTGATCCCAGTTGTGCCTGGTGACACAACTGCAATGCACTGAATTATTCATTTCTCCTTGGCAGGGATGGGAGCCGGCGGAGACCCCAGGGATGGTTTGGGCTCATTAAGTTACACACACAGTGAGGGAGGGTGACAAAGTGGGGCTGTTCTCAATGTGTCCTCTGAATCCTGTGTAGGTGCCTCACTTTCCAGCCGACACTCTGTCTCCTGGCAACTAATGGCCGGGGCCTTTCCCCCTTGCCAGGGGAGGCTAAAGATTTGGGAGAACAAAGAGATCAGGTGACCTCCTGGCCCGGAAAGAGACAAAGGCCAGAGAGAAGCAGCTGGAGGGGGTTGCAGTTTGGGGCTGGCTGGGGACGAGGAGTGAGGGCAGATGGAGTCGTTTGCCTCGCTGGGCTTCACAATGGACCCGGCTGAGGGGTCCCGTTCTCTGTACCTACAAGCTCTGTGTTAGACCCTGTTCCTGTCATCGAATAAACCTCTGTGTTACTGGCTGGCTGAGAGTCACATCTGACTGCGAAGTGGGGGTGCAGGACCCCCTGGCTTCCCCAGGACCCCGCCTGGGTGGGCTCGCTGTGGGAGGTGCATGGAGGGGCAGAGGATGCTGAATGCTCCAAGGAGAGACCCAGGAGGTGAAGACGTGTGAGCTTCTTGCCCTGGAGACAGTTTGCTCCAAGGGAGAGGGGGCTCCCCAAAGTCCTGCCTGGCTTTGTGGGGAGCAGTTCCAGAGCATCACCCGGGGACCCCGTGACAGGACCAGAGATGTCACCTCCGACGAGACAAAGGTGATGGTGAGAGCACCCCCTTACCGCCCCTCCCACACACACCACAGCAGAGCGCTTGTCCGCTCCATCAGGGGCAGGAGGACACACACCACACACACAAAACCACCACACACACACAACACACACACCTTCTCTCTTCTCTTGGAGCCACAAAATATTGCCTTGATCTTTGCAGCCGGGACACCTTTGGGTCCAACCACAGACCATCGCTCAGCCAACGATATGCAGCATCCAGCCCTGACGCTGGTCCCTGAAGGTAGCGGCGATGCTCGGCACACCCAGCCTTCATGTAAAGGACCTCCGTGTCCCTGTAACTTGTGCCAACGGCACATTCCGCCCGTTAAACAAGCTGCACCTATCTGTTACAGGCATGATTCGTCTCACTTCAGCTTCCAGCGCCGCTCCTGATTCTGCCTCGGGCTGCGGATTCACTTACTCCCTCCCCCATTTAGCCAAAGAGCTCAATTCCCTGGACGTCTCTCGCAAGTGTTTCAGAGCCGCTCGTTCTTGTGGTTTTCAGCAACAGCCAGGGTTAAAAAAGAGGCCCTTCTGCTTGCAGATCCATGCAATTATTAAAGGATGAATCTTCTCCCAGGGAGGCAGTGGTGGGGCATAGGATTATGATTTTTAAATTCCTCTTTAGCCTCTTTAAAACTCGGATGTTGAAGCAGCGAGAGGTCCGAACGCCGAGGTGGGAGCGGAGGAGAAATTAATGACTCTAAAGGGACGTAAGACATCCAGAATTATATTTTTGCTTTAAATCAAGGGCTTAAATCACATTTGGGATAGGACTGGGGCTGCTTCCTCTCTAGGGGTTGCAGGCCCCGATCGTTCCAGGGCGGGGACTGGGCAGGCCCAGAGGTGGGTGAATGGGACACGCCGGCCTTTGCCCCTCCGGGGGCGTCCAGGGTCGATTATTATCTAAGGTTGCACATGGCTCCCCTGGGTGGCACATCTGGAAGTGCAGCTGCCCTGCCTCCAATCGCCCCGATGTTCATTTCCTATGTAAGATTTTTCTTTTAAGGGGCATTTTCTGGCTCAGAAATGCAAGAGCTCGACCAATCTGTGTGTCCTCAGGGCTGTGCAGCCGGCCACCAGCCCATTGTACAGAGGAGGAAGCAAACGCTGAGAATTTTGGGGCAATCCCTACACCGGGGCTGGGGGTGGGTCTAGCTCTGGCACTGGGCAATGGTACCCAGAGTCCTGGCTCCCAGCGCCTCTTGCTTTAACGACTAGATCCCACTCCCTGACTTCCCCTTCCAGTGTTTTAATACCCAGCTCACTCCTTCGGCAGCGAGCAGGGAGGATGCGAGACTTTGTGGCTTAGGAAAAGAGGATACAATAAAGCCTCGCTCTGCGGCTTCATCCCATAAGAACCCAACCGTCCTGCACCTGTGACAAGTCGATTCAGCTTGGTGTGGAGTAGAAGTGAAAACTGGGCTGCAAAGCACTTGCGTTTTAATCACAGAGCATCGGAATCCTTCATGGGCGCTTCCAAGCTACCGAAGGTCCCTTATTCCCCAGCTCTAACTTCATCTTCTGCCATTGATTTGCCATCTGCACGGCCTCATCTTCCAGGCAGGGGCCTCAAAAGCCACTCGAAGGGGCCAGCAGCTCTGCTGCTCTGACGCCAGGTAAACAGACGTCCGTCCCTTCCCGTAAAGCCTCGGAAACTTTGAAACTCCCCTTCCCGTTTTCTTGGAAAGCATACACTTATCTGGCCAGGTGACAATGGCTGTGCCATGGAGCAAAGGGTCCCCTGCTTGGAGCAATGCTGAGCTGCTGGAGCTGATTGGTGTTTGGGGAGAGGGGGCTGCCATCTCCGCCTTCCCACAAGACCTGCTGTCAAACTGGAGACAGCTGCACTGTGGGGTTGCTACGCCCGTCGGCGATGGCCGGGCTGCAAGCTGGTGGAAGGACATGAACAGCGCAAGTGTAGACGTAGCTTCGGGGCATGACATCACTGGCGGTGCTACAGCTGCCCCCTGCCACGGCAGCACTTCAACATGGCTCGTGTAGTTGAGGGACCAGTGCTGAGAGCTCTAAAACCCCCACCTCTAAGAGGGGTGTCATAACTATAGAGGGAAGGGTAACAATCCTCCTGTGTACAAGTCTATAAAATCCCTCCTGGCCAGAGGCACCAAAATCCTTTTACCGGTAAAGGGTCAAGAAGCTCAGGTAACCTGGCTGGCACCTGACCCAAAGGACCAATAAGGGGACAAGATACTTTCAAATGGGGGAGGGGGGAGACTTTTGTTTGTCATCTTTGTTTTTGGGAATGGTTCGCTCTTGGGATTAAGAGGGACCAGACAGCAATCCAGGCTCTCCAAATCTTCCTGCACAAGTCTCTCGTATTTCAGACTTGTAAGTAACAGCCAGTCCAGGCAGGTTAGTTTACCTTTGTTTTTCTCAACTCCTAAATGTTCCTTATGCTAGAGTGTTTACCTCTGTTTGCTGTAACTTTGAACCCAAGGCTAGCGGGAGTTCCTCTGAGACCTCTGAATCTGATTACCCTGTAAAGTGATTCCCATCCTGATTTTACAGAGATGAACTTTACCTTTTCTTTTAATAAAATTCTTCTTTTAAGAACCTGATTGATTTGTTCATTGTTTTAAGATCCAGGGGTTTTGGATCTGTGTTCACCAGGACTAATTGGTGAGGGGCTACTCTCAAGCCTACCCAGGGAAAGGGGGTAAGGACTTGGCGGGGAGGAATTAGTCTCAAATCTGCCCAGGAAAGGGGGGTGGGGTTAGGGACTTGGGAAATATTTGGGGGAAGGCAGAGTTCCAGGTGGCTCCCCCCTAAGATTTGGAACTCACTTGGTAGTGGCAGCTCACTGTTAACCTGAGCTGGTAAATAAGCTTAGGGGTCTTTCATGCGAGTCCCCACATCTGTACCCCAGAGTTCAGAGGGGGGAAGGAAGCTTGACAAGGGGTGTAGCTCCCAGCGCTGGGAGTGCGGCAGGTGCACTGTCTACGCTGGCATGTGACAGTGCAGAAACTTGCAGCGCTTGGGGGGGGAAGGGGGTGTTTCACACCCCTGAGTGAAAAAGTTGCAGTGCTGTGAAGTGCCAGGATAGACAAGGCCTCAGACGCTCGGCGAGGTGGGTTTCTTTCAGCACTGCACCTGCGCGGTTTCTGTGCGCTACGTGGCTGGGCAGCGTGTGCACCTCGGGCGTGACAGGGCAGAAACTTGCCAGTGGAGACAAGGCCTTTATCAATGTACACGTGACATCTTAGTGGTGTTGCTCAGGGCGGGAATAAGCCACCTCCCTGAATGACGTGAGTTACACCAACCTAGCCCGGTGTGGACAATGCCGTGCCAGTGAAAGAGATTCTCCTCCTCCTCACAGGTGTGTGGTGCCTTTTGCCGACAATGCACCACAATGCGACTTTGGGCAGCAAAGCTCTCCTGTTTTGCTGACGAAATAAAACCACCTTGACGAGAGGCGAGAGCTTTCGGGGGCAAAGTTAAAGCGACAAAGAGTCGGTGTCAATGCTGCTGTTTGTTAGGTCGCCATAAATGGCCTCCCCCAGTATCCCACAATGCCCACCATGACCACTTTGCTCACTGTTTTGAACTCCATTGCCCTGGATCCAGCGATGCAGGCGTGTGACCCTCCTCTTTCGAAGCTCAGGGAAGTTCTGATGGCTGAGCCGATCTGAGCCGGCAACAAACAGTCACGAGGGATCCTGTCACTAGGAACACAGTGGGAGGCAGGCAGGGGTGTGTGTGTGTGTGTCAGACTGCTGTGCTGTGCGGAGCCGGGGAGTAGGTTGACCAGATGTCTCGATTTTATCAGGACAGTCCTGATATTTGGGGCTTTTTCTTATATGGGCACCTATCACCCCCCACACTCCGTTCTGATTTTTCATGCTTGCTGTCTGGTCACTCTACGGGGAGGGAGGGAGATGGGGGCTAAAGTCAGGGGCGTCCTCATCCCCCCGCCTCAGGACTGGTTGCTTCCAGCCACTGTCTGAACTTCAAGAGACATTGCGACGACACACTCACTGTCCCCCAACACACGCACTCCCCCACCATACGTGTCTCTCTCCCATACACACTTCCCCTTGCAAATTCTCTCATACGCTTCCCCAACACACTCCAGCTGTCTGCCTGTCTCTCTCTCTCACACACAGAAACACACACATTCTCCCTGTCACACACTTTTCCCCATTCGGTTGAAAAGCAGCTGGCAATCCAGTAGGATGCCCAGGGAAGGATGTGATTGAGAAACCTGCATCCTGTGACGCTATCCCTGCCCCGTGAGGCGCTGCAAACCCTTCCCAAAGCCGCCCGTGGCCAGTTGCTCAGCGGCTGGCTACTCACTGTGCCCTGCTCTCTGTGGCCGTGTGAGAGCTGCTGGCGTGGCCGTGCTCCGCCGCCTCTAGGCGCACAGGCCGTGCCTACACTGGCACGTTCACCGTTCAGACGACGCTCACTCAGGGCTGTGTTGTAATGATGAAAAGCACTGGGGTGGCCAGCGCTTCGGGGGAAGAAGGTCCCGCCCCTCGCTGGCAGTGGGTTTATTTTCTCGTCGGGAGTCAGGGCCATCCCTAGACATTGTAGAGACTTATGCAGCCTCCCTGCTGGGGTGGGGCGGCCCCAGGCCTCTGTGGGGCGCGAGACTGCACCCATGGTCTGTGGGGGGCAGGAGCAGGCTGGGGGCGGGTAGGAGGGAAACTGGGCTGGGGGCAGAGCAGAGGTGAGAAGAGGCAGGGCTGGGGCAGAGCAGTGGTTTGCGCATTGGCCTGCTAAACCCAGGGTTGTGAGTTCAATCCTTGAGGGGGGCATTTAGGGAGCTGGGGTAAAAAAAAAAATAGGTGAGAATTGGTCCTGCTTTGAGCAGGGGGTTGGAGTAGATACCCCCTGAGGTCCCTTCCAACCCTGATATTCTATGACAGAGCAGGGGTGGGGGCAGCTTTCCTGGGTGGCTCAGCAGGCCAGGGGATTGGGCTGGCCACTGGAGCTAGCACACAGCAGCAGAGGGCACCAGGAAATCTGGTGTGGCGTAGTTTGCATTTGCATATGGGTAGGGCATGCCTGGCTGAGAGGTCTCACTCCCCTAGTGATAAGGAGCAGTGGCACAGTCCTGCAGTGCAGGCGTAGCCATGGTGTGAACATGTCACAGCAGTTTAATGGCTGTGTGTCGGTGATGGTGTAACCTTTGTTGACAAAACTCTGTTGTGTCAACGAGGCTTGAGACACTGATCAGCTTGTGCTCTTTGCTCTGCCCTTACCCAGCATTTCCTCCGCTTGAGTCATGAAACTGACCGAGATCTCTCCGGCCTGGGCAGCACTGAACAGCCACAACAGCGCTCAGGGAGGTGTGAGAACTTCCCGCTGCTAAACCAACCCAGGCCATAACCAGACTGATGAAAAAATGCTCCTGTCACCCCCTACTGCTGCTTGGGGAGGTAGGTTAGTGCCAGTGAGGGGAAAACCTTCCTCTGGCCCTGGCACTGTGCTGCCGGAGTGCCTCGAGCCAAGCCCTGGCCTGGTGTCTCGGACCTTCTCCTGAGCCCTGGGGGCTCTTCTCTGCACCGTCCCCAGTTTCTCAACCCTCGTTCATAAAGCGCCTGCCCTGGGACTGGCCGCAGGCTGCCAGCGTCCGACAGAGCGGTGCAGCCCGCAGAGGGACAGACCTGCTTGTCATTCAATGCCCCTCGACCTGCCCCATGCCCCTGGCTGATCCGCAGAGGGGCTCAGTGCTCACATGAGAATGGGGGCGCCCCAAGCCCCCTCGGTAACGCCGCCCGTGCCCCGTCCCCGTGTCCTTCTCTGCAGGATGCACTGGGGAGGGAGGAGGGGAAGAAGGTGGTCGACTGGCTGAGACAAGAGTTCGAAGCCCTCAGGAAGGAGGCCAACCAGCCAGGGTGGCTGGAAACATTCATAGCGATCTCCACACTCCTTAATACCATCCCCTCCCACGTCGGGACAGCGGCACCGTTGTGCCAGGTGCGGAGCAGTAGGGAAGATTTATTCTTGGCTTGACGAGGGGACATGGGGGCAGGTTATCGAACAGCAAACAGGACAGAAACGCAGGGAGGACACAGCCACGGGCAGGTGACCCTGCAGGGCAGAATGAGGGCAAATGCTTCAGCAGAGCTACTGAGCACGCTCAGTGGAAGCCAAGCGGTGAATTTGGGGAGTCGCTTTTACATGAGTTCGCAGGTCTCAGCTTCCCAGCAGGGCTCAGTGGTGCAGTGACCCCTGCTGGAGTGACCCCTCCGGCTCCTTCAGCACGGTGGCTGGGGTGTGATGTCAGGATCTCCGGGGCTGCCCCCCAGGCCAATCACTGGGGTCTGTCCCAGTGGCACACGGGAGGACGGATCTGGCCTTCCCAGAAATGGGATTCGCCTGGCGGCTCAGAATTAAAATCAGCCAGGCCACACGTCGGCATCAGCCCAGCTCGCGCAGACAGAGGCAGCCCTGGGCAGCCACGGAGGAGTGGGGACGACAGACAGAACTTGAGAGGAGCTGGCCTGTGTCCGCGATCCCCCAGCCGGGCCGGCCAGCTGGAGTTAAACTCACTCCCGTGCCTGTGGGAGTATTTGCCTGGAGGGACAGTGCGGGGAACTGCACCTTTGAGCAGCTTTGGGGACCCTGCCAGGAAGACAAGGCCATGCAGGCAGCAGCTTAATGGCATCAGATGAAGTTAAAGCTGGGGTGCAAGAGAACTTCGAGGGCTTGGGTGGGATCTTGACTCTTTGACACTGTAATTAAAACTCACGCGTTTGCTTTGCAATCCGGTTTTCACTTCAGTGCACCCGGGGCACTGAACCGGCTGTTACGGGTGCAGGGCGGGTGGGTTGTTACAAGACAAAGCCGCAGGGTTAGACTCTGTTCTTTCCTGTTTTCCTGAGCCACAAAATTCCACATCCTCCCTGCAGGCTGCTAAAGGGTGAGTTGGATATTAAAACACTGGAATGGGTTACAGCAGGGGCGGCTGGGAGCCAGGACTCCTGGGTTCTATTCCAGCTCTGGGAGGGGAGTGAGGCCAAGTAGGTTATATGGAGGTGTGGGGGCTGGGAGCCAGGACTCCTGGGTTCTATCTCCAGTTCCGCTCTATGACTTAGAGCAAGTAATTCCGTCCTGCTCAGTGTTTGTTTCCACATCGGCTGGCTGTGCGGTGCCGACCACGGGGACCCACAGAAGGGTCGAGCTCTGCGCATTTCTGAGCCAGCATCTGCCTCCCACCCGCCATGAAAATGTCACTGAAAAGAAAAATCTTTCATAGAAAATGAAATACTGTAGGGGAGACTAGTGCCAGGGCAGCTGCACTTCCAGATGTGGCCACAAGGGGGAGCCATAATGTGTTGACACCCGGGGCCAGACTGGGGCCTGCGCCCCCTAGAGGTGAAAGGCCCCTGCCCCATTCGCTGATGCAATTTAAGCCACTATATTTAAAATTGAAATTAATTCCTGGATGTCGATACGTCCCTTTAAACTCGATTCTGCTTGACCTTCCCCTTCCCTCGTTCACACCCCCAGACATTCGGGTCTTTCGGGGGCTCTTAACATGTGAGTTTAAAGAGACAAAGGGGAATTCAAAATCCATATCCTATGCCCCACACTGCCTTCCCCTGGAGGAAGATTTCCTTTAATTTTTCGTGTGGAGTAAACCAGAAGGAGGCCTCTATTTAACCCTGGCTGTGGCTGGAAAGCCACAAGAACGAGCTGGGGCTTGAGCTCTTTGGCTCAGGGAAGTGATGAATCCAGCAGCCTGAGGCAGAACGGGACCCGGCAGCTGGAAGCCGAAATGAGACAAATTCAGCCTGGAACGAAGGTGCAGTTTGTTAACGGGGGCGGGGGACGGTGGGAAATTGACCCTTAGCACAAGTTATCCAGGGACACAGAGGTGCCTTTACATGACGGCTGGGTGTGCCCGAGCCATCGCCGCTACCTCAGGGACCAGCTATGGGCTGGGTGCTGCAATCGCGGGCTGAGGTGATGGATCCTGTGTTGCCCTGAAGGTCGAACATCTGGTTGCAAGTTCAAGGGGTGTGTGTGTGTGTGTGTGTGTGTGTGTGCGCACACGCTGCCCCCTGCTGGAGGAGATGAGCCCTGCTCTGCGTCTGTCTGTCTCCCTGGTTTCCCACGTTCTCTGTTTGGAGGTGAAATCTCCAAGCTCCCTGACTGTGTCTGTAACTGAATGAGCCCGAACCGTCCCTGGAGTCTTAAAGTTCCCGTCCCTGCCAAGGAGAAATGAATAATTCTGTGCATTACAGGGGTGTCAACAGGTAGCAGCTGAGCTTGGGGTCCTGTCGTGCTGGGCACTGCCCAGTCACAGCCAGAGATAGTCCCTGCCTTGAGCGCTCACAATCTAACAGGATCATTACCCCTATTTTACAAAGAGGGAAACTGAGGCATAGTGAGTGGCCCTGACTTGCCAGTGGGAAGCTGAGCTGGGGAAGGGAACCAGGCGTCCACAGTTCCTGACCCCCTGCGTGAGCTTCCTGATCCATCTGGGGGTGTGTGTAGGGGTGGTTCCAGGAACTGAGGGGATGTAGCTGGGGGGGTGTCACGGAGTCACCGGGCGATGCTCTGGAACTGCTCCCCACTAAGCCAGTCAGGACTTTGGGGAGCCTCCTCTCCCTTGGAGCAGACTTGTTCAGGGCAAGAAGCTCACACGTCTTCACCTCCTGGGTCTCTCCTGTTGAGCATTCAGCATCCTCTCTGCCCCTCGTGGCTTCCCACAGCAAGCCCCCCAGGCGGGGTCCTGGGGAAAGCCACAGGGTTCTGCACCCCACTTGCAGTCAGAGTACCTCAGCCAGCAAAAACGAGGTTTATTCGATGACAGAGATCAGGGTCTAAACAGAGCTTGTGATACACACGAACCGACCCCTAGCGGGGTCCTTCTGGGGGCAGTGAGCCAGACCCCTAGGTCTGCACTTCACTCCTTATCCCCAGGTAGCTCCAGACTAACCAACCCTCCAGCCCCTCCTCTCTGCTCAGCTCTTTTCCGGGCCAGGACACTGATCCCTTTCAACACCTGCAGTTGCACCTTTGCAGAGGAGGGGCCCAGGCCATCAGTTGCTAGGATACAGAGTGCCAGGCATTAGGTGCACTGGCCCTTTGCTCTGCCAGATACTTAAGAACTGCCTAGGGGACACTGAGGCACCAACACAGTGTTCAGAGCAAACATTAGGAACAGTCCCAGTTCATCACAGGGGGTCACTGTCTGAGAAGGGTCCCAAATAAGCAGATTCCAGAAAACCTATGTCATGACTCTGTTTCCCAAGGGCTTCTGGGAATGGGGCTGGGGGCAGCTGTGGAGAGGCAGCTATAGTGATGACCCTCAGTCCTGACCCACAGCTTCCTGCCAGCTCAGCCCTAGGCTGACCTCACTCCCAGCTCTGCTGGTGTCCCTCACTCCTGACCCGCAGCCCCCTGCCAGCCCAGCCTGGGCTCCCCCACCCAGCTCTGCCGGTGCCCCTCAGTCCCGACCCGGAGCCTGTTGGACACCCAGAACAGGCCTTTCTGGCCAGACCCCAGGGGCTAGGGAAGCCAATTGGAAATCCATCTGCGGTTGGGAGTGTGACTCTCCGAACAGGCGTGTGACTCCCAGCGGATGCGGAGTCCAGGGGAGCTGAGCAGCGGGTTGGACAGGAACGTAGTGAGGGTCTGAAAGGGAAAGAAGCGTGTTGAGAACAGCCGGGGTTGGTGGCGGAGCGAAGAGAAACTCAACTTGCCGGCCTTGCGCCGTGTGGGCGCCACGCGACAACGTCGTGTCTGAACCTTTCCAGCTCGTCGGGGCCGGGCCAGGCATCCAGGGGCAGAACCCCGCTGGTCTGGGTGCAAATCGCGACACTGGGAAAGGGGGAAATAGGAGCTACATGGCCCCTGGGCATCTCATCAGCACAGCCACCAGCTTCACTCGGGTCTGTGATTGTCTCCAGAACAAAGAACCGGCACAGGGCAGCAATGAGTCCCCCCAGCCACCTGCTACAAGAGGCCAAAGCCCCACGCCCAAGGAACCTCCTGACCCAGCCCGTAGCTGATGGGGGAGCTAGGCAGGGTCGCCCAGGCTGGGTTTAAAGACGGCGGGTCCAATGCTCCCTTTGGAAGCGGTTTCTGATGGTGTTTGTCCCGCACTCTGGAGTGGCTCAGCCCCGTGAGTGCCACCCTCAGGGCAGACGTCAGACACAGGGCAGCCCCCCAAGCCGGTGCTGAGGGCTAGAATTCGATTTCACCCGTCCAGTAACAAACGCAAACTCCTGGATCACTAGACCTTGGAGTCACAGCCAGCTCCCGAGACCCTCCAGTCTGTCTGGCCACCCAGACAAACGGAGCTTTGTGATCATTGGTCACTTTCACCAAAAATCACCCCACAGTCTCGAGAGTCCCGTCACTCACCCCAGATCAGCTGGGACTCTGGATCCGACGACACCGCCGGCAGCTAATTCTATAGCAAACAGCCCATGGCAAGGCAATGACGCACCGGTGCGGCGCCTCCTGCTGGTCGTCCAGGGAATTAGCTCTTTTCCCGCTCCGCAGCGCCCTCTGCTGGCTGATGTCTCGCCTGCCGCTGGCCCCACGTCCTTCCCAGACACAGGTGCCCTTTGCCCAGGGGTTCTGCCCACCCTCTGTCTGGGTCTCCCCTCCCAGGGGAACCCCCAACCTCCTATCCCCTCCTTGCCTCAGTGGCTACTGCCAGTCACCATCTAGCCCCCACTCCTCAGGGGCGACTGCCGTCTGTAAACCACATCGGCAGGGGGAGTTGGACCAGCTGCCTCTGCTTATCTCTGGGCTGCCCCTCTGCAGCCCCAGTGCCTTTGTGGGCCCTTAACTTGACCTGCAGCCTGGGGTTTTGCTAGGCAGGAGTTCCCAGCTCCCTCTGCCCTTCCCCAGCCCTGCTCCACCCCAGGTACCCTGCTCGGCTCCCAGACAACCAGGTCCTTCTCCCTCAGAGAGTCTCCATCTCAGGCCCTCAGCCCTCTTACAGGGCCAGCTGTGGTCTGATTGGGGCATGGCCCCACCTGTGGCTGCTTCCCCCAATCAGCGCAGCTTTTCCCCTGCCCCAGCCCTCTCCCACTTCATCGCCTGAAGGTTTAGAGGTTAAAGCAGGTACAATACCTGCCCAGGTGAGTCACAGGCTGTAATTCCCAATGGGGGCAGAGATGCAGCAACCTGCCGGGATCCCACACGTGGCTCAGGGCGGCCCAGACTAACCTGGGGAATCTCCCTTTTCTTGTCCAGCTGTTCCACCCCGTTAGACGCCAAACAGGCCAGAGATGCAGGATCTTTCCCTGAACCCAAACCGACAGCTCTCGCTCCCAGAGGACAAGCTGCCAGGGTCCCCAGTTCCGGGGGCTCTTCCTTTGAGGCCGGCGAGCGAGGAGGCATTTCAAATCTTTGACCTTGGTTGTCACACACAACGACTCCCACTTGCTTTGAAATGAGCCTTCCTCTGCATCCCACATGGCGCCTTGCCCGTTGGATGGGTCGTTTGTTCCCCAGGCTGGGCACACACCCTGGCACCGCTTGGCACTGCGTTAGAACGGGGCACACACGGTGAGTAAGCGCCCGGTACAGTCCTGCTGTTTAAACCCCAAAGATACTCAAGCCTTAAACCACCGCTCTGCTCTGTACTAGCCACAAGGGACCCGGTCTAGCCCGAGCTGGCGCCCAGTCTGCCCGCCTCGCCCGCTCCTCCCGGTTCAGTATTGGCATCAGTGGCACTGGAGCCTTTGTAGAAGTGTGTGTGGGGGAGAGAGGTGATGTGTGGCGGGGGGGGTCATGTGCCCCCTCGGATTTGCAGCTTTACTTATACTGAGCATGCTCAGTACCATCTGCTGAAGCCATGGCCCTCATTCTGTCCTGCCCCCACTATGGGGCACCAATGGGGGGGCAAACTCATCTTTTTTTGCTCGCTAAAGAGTGGGGGGACCATGGCTCCCCCCCAGTTCCTGAGCTGTTGGGGATACCCAGGAAAAGTCCCCCGCTCCAGGGGGGCTGTGGAGTGAGCTGCCGGGCGGCCTGGAGAACTGGGGGGGCACCAGAATCTGCTGGGACGAGGGGGGTGGGGGGCTCGGATGAGCTGTGGGTTTAAATGCTGGGACTTGCCTGCGGAGCCAACCCACACATGGATCCTGCCCACGAGAGGCAGGCAGGAGTCGGCCCAGCTGAGCAGGTTTCTTGTGTTAAAAAGCGGGTGGACCCTGGCCCCCCTGACCCCAGCTCCCCTCATTGGCCTTGGCCCCTTCTTCCCAATCCGGGTTTGGGTCACTGCAGCCCCGGCCGCCCTGCATTTAGCTGCCTGCTGCAGCGTTCGGTTCGCCCCTGGTCGGCTGGCCTGTTTGCAGTGATTAGTGGAGGCAGGGGGTTCCTCTCGCTGGGCTGCGGGACCTGTACCCGGCTACATCCAGACAAGCCCTGTAAACAAATTCCTGGCTGCCAACTCAGGGGCTGGCTGTTAACAGCCGCAGCCCCTGGGCTAGGTACTTATGGGGCGGGGGATGTGCCTGAGCCATGGGGGAGCTTTTCACTCAAGGGACAATATCTGTCCATGCAGCATCCCCTGTGAAGCAGCCTGATCTCAGCTGGGGCCAGGACTGCACAACGGGGCCCTGATTTCAGCTGTGACTGGTAGATGCTTCTGTAATGCACAGAATGATTCATTTCTCATTGGCAGGGCAGGGCACTGGCACAGACCCCAGGGACGGTATCGTCTCACTTCTTAACACACTTAGTGAGGGATCTCAGAGATCGCACCTGCTGTAGAGAGAGGGAATCTCTCTCTCCTTCTCTCCCAGGACAGCAAATTCCTGCTCCGAGTCTCCCCTTTGCTCTGATCCAAGCACTGAAAACTCCCCCTTCCCACCTTAAACAATGCTCAAGGCTGCTTTGTTCAGGCGGTATCAATTAACGCAATGAGTCCCCCCCGGCTGGTCATGGGGCCCCTGGGACATTCACACCCCGCTGGCTTCCTCCATCCCCACCTGATCCCCAAACCCCACCTCACCATCAGTGATGAATTCCCTCCTTTCCACCTGAAACCCAGAGGTGATCCTGGCAATTACAGGCCAGGAAGCCTAACTTCAATATTGCGCAAACTGGTTGAAACTATAGTAAAGAACAGAATTATCAGACACAGAGATAAACACATTTTTGGGGGGCATAGCCAGCATGGTTTTTGTAAAGGGAAATCACGCCTCACCAATCTATTAGAATTCTTTGAGAGGGTCAACAAGCATGTTCTGTTCAATATCTTCATCAATGATTTAGATCATGGCATAGAGAGTATGCTTATAAAGTTTGTGGACGATACCAAGCTGGGAGAGGTTGCAAGTGCTTTGGAGGATAGGATTTAAAATTCAAAATGATCTGGACAAACTGGAGAAATGGTCTGAAGTAAATAGGATGAAATTCAATAAGGACAAATGCAAAGTGCTTCACTCAGGAAGGAACCATCAGTTGCACACACAGAATGGGAAATGGCTGCCTAGGAAGGAGAACTGCAGAACGGCATCTGGGGGTCAGAGTGGATCACAAGCTAAATATGAGTCAACAGTGTGACGCTGTTGCAAAAAAAGCAAACACCATTCTGGGCTGTATTAGCAGGAGTGTTGTAAGTAAGACACGAGAAGTGATTCTTCCGCTCTAATCTGCACTGGATAGGCCTCAGCTGGAGACTTGTGTCCAGTTCTGGGGGCCACATTTCAGGAAAGATGGGGACAAATTGGAGAAAGTCCAGGGAAAATTATTAAAGGTCTAGAAAACATGAGCTGTGGGGGAAGATTGAAAAAATGGGGTTTGTTTAGTCTGGAGAAGAGAAGACTGAGAGGGGACTTGATAACAGGCTTCAAGTACATAAAAGGTTGTTACAAGGAGGAGGGAGAAAAATTGTTCTTCTTCACCTTTGAGGGCAGGACAAGAAGCAAAGGGCTTAAATTGCAGCAAGGGAGGTTCAGGTTGGACTTTAGGAAAAAACGTCCTGTCAGGGTGGTTAAACACTGGAATAAATTGCCCAGGGAGGCTGTGGAATCTCCATATGGGGGATTTTTAAGAGCAAGTTGGACAAACACCTGTCAAGGATGGTTTAGATAACACTGAGTCCTGCCTTGAGTGCAGGGGACTGGACTAGAGATCTCGCGAGGTCCCTTCCAATTCTCTGATTCTATGTGGACAAGGGGGACCCAGTGGATATAGTGCACTTAGATTTTTAGAAAGACTTTGACAAGGTCCCTCCCCAAAGGCTCTTAAGCAAAGGGAGGTGTCGTGGGATAAGAGGGAAGGTTCTCTCATGGGTCAGTAATTGGTAAAAGACAGGAAACAAAGGGCAGGAATTAATGGTCAGTTGGAAGAATGGAGAGAGGTAAATAGTGGTGTCCGCCAGGGGTCTGTACTGGGCCGAGTCCTGTCCAACATATTCATAAATGAACTGGAAAAGGTGCCAGACAGAGAGATGGCTAAGTTCGCAGATGATACAAAATTAGTCAAACTAGTGAAGTCCAAAGCCGACTGTGAGGAGTTACAAAGGGATCTCACAAAACGGGGTGATTGGGCAACAACATGGCAGGTAAAATTCAGTGTCGATAAATACAAAGTGACGCACATTGGAAAACATCATCCCAACTACAGATGTAAAATGATGGGGTCTAAATTAGCTGTTACCACTCAAGAAAGATCTTGGCGTCATTGTGGATAGTTCTCTGAAAACATCCACTCAGGGTGCAGCGGCCGTCAAAAAAGCGACCAGAACATTGGGAATCATTAAGAAAGGGAGAGCGAAGACAGACAATATCCTGTTGCCTCAATATAAATCCATGGGACGCCAGCATCTTGAATGCTGCACGCAGAGGTGGCCACCCCAGCTCAGAAAAGATCTATTGGAACTGGAAAAGGTTCAGAAAAGGGCAACAAAAATGGTTAGGGAGATGGAACGGCTCCGTATGAGGAGAGATTAATATGGTTGGGTGTTTTCAGCTTGAAAAAGAGGCGACCAAGGGGGGATATGATAGAGGTCTACAAAATCCTGACGGGTGTGGAGAAAGTAGATAAGGACGTGTTATTTATTCGTTCTCACAACACAAGAACCAGGGCTCACCCAATGAAATGACTAGGCAGCAGGTTTAAAACAAAGAAAAGGCAGTATTTCTTCACACAGCGCACAGTCAGTCTGGGGAACTCTTTGCCAGGGGATTTTTGAAGGCCAAAAGTATAACTCTGGGTTGAAAAAAGCCCCAGGTAAGTTCCTGGAGGACAGGTCCCCCCATGACCGCGAGCCAGGACGGGCAGGGGTGCAGCCCATGCTCTGGTGCCCCTAGCAGGCCAAGGGAAGGCATTGTCCTTGGACCTGGGAATTGCCTCCAGGCTCGCCCCTGGCAGGTCATATGTAGCCCACTGGCTCCCTCCAGTGGCTGTATCTAGGGGTGCCGCTGCTCTGGCCCCAATCTCACCTGTTCACGTTTCTGACAATTTTTTTCTTCCTTTGGGACATTTTAGAGGCAGGTGGTGGTGGGTGTCCTGAGAACAGGGGGAAATTACCTGCTGAAGGTCCCAGAACAGACCCTGAAATAAAACACAGGAGTCCCAGCCCCCGCCCCCTCACCGCCGCTCTAATTACTAGACCGCACTCCCTTCCCAGAACTGGGGAGAGAACCCAGAAGAGCTGGCTCCCAGCCCTCCTCCTCCAGCCACAATATGCTCAATAGCAGTAACAATTCACTGCGACTCACGCACTCAGGGGCCATGCCGTGCCCGGGGCCGCTAGCTGGTGCCGTAACAGAAATAATCCCCCAGCCCTGCCTGCTCCCTCAATGAAAGAGGCTCCGCACGGCTGCCGACACGCACAATTTCCTGCGTCACCACAGAGGTCTCTTTAATAGGCACTTGTGAATAATTATAGAAAAAGGATTTGATTTTGATTTTTTTTTTTTTTGCAAAAAACCCTCTATAAATAAATTTGGCATTAAACACCCCCCCCCCCAACACACCTCCCTGCTAAACAGCTCTCTCTGCTTCCATATATTAAATATCAGAGGCTCACTATTTACAGCATATATATTAAAATCATTAGAATAATCCTTTCCCCTGCCTGGCAAAGCAGCATGGAAAAAGCCTTTATAAAGTGCCCGTGTTTGTTTGCACCGCAGCACCAATCTGAGGTAGGTGAGTGTTATGATCCCAGTTTTACAGATGGGGAAACTGAGGCACATATTTGATGGTTTTGTGTGTGTGTGCTTGGGTTTTTTTTGCCAGAAGCTGGTCAGAAGAGCTGACACTGTAACCCAGGAGTCCTGGCCCCCAGCTCCCCTTTGCTCTAAGCACTAGACCCCACTCCCCTTCCAGAGGTGGGGAGAGAACTCAGGTGTCCTGGCTTCCAGGCCCGTCTTCCCTTCCACAGCAAGTTTGCCCGTGCACTTTGCCTGTGCAGATGGGCCTGTAAGATACTGAGTCTCAACTGGCTCAGCCTCACAGACACGGGGCCACACTCCCTGCACAAGAAGTGGGGCCGTTAACCCTTAAGGCACCAGCTGGGCAGGAGGATGGGGGCAGGACATCCCCAACTTTCAGCTATTTCCAGCCTGGCTCGCTGCATGGCCACTGGGTGGTGCTGTTTGTACTGCTGTGCTGAGCTCCACCCAGTCTCAGCCTAGGAGCCTGGTGGAGATCACTGGGGGGGAAGGGATGTGGGGGCAGGAGGGAGAGGGGCTGGGGGCTCTCCCCTCTCCCTGCCCTGCCCCTAAGCCCTTGCAGCCCGGTGGGTGAGGCGCCGCAGCCGGTCGGGGTTGGATTTCTTCACCGGCGAGGGCTTTGCTCCGACGCTGACGTAGTAGAAGGTGAAGGGTTGGTAGGTGGGGATGTAGCTGACCAGGCGCTGGGTGGTGCAGGGGACCCACATGGGGGCCGGGACGTAGAACAACTCAGCGGCCTGCGGGGAGAGAAAAGAGACCTTAGCAGGAGTCTGAAATAACCAGAGACCCCTTGCCTGGCGCTGAGATGTGGCTGCCTCTGGGGTGGGGCGTGGGGGCTGTTGATGCAGGGACCCCTCGCCTGGTGCTGAGATGTGGCTGCCTCTGGGGTGGGGCATGTGGATTGTTTATGCAGGGATCCCTTGCCCGACACTGAGATGCAGCCACCTCTGGGGTGGGGCGCAGGGGCTGTTTTTGAAGGAACCTCTCGCCTGGTGCTGAGATGCAGCCACCACTGGAACATCTGCTGTGACCTGTCCCCATCGGAGAGATGGGTTATGGGGCCTTTCTCTAGGGGGCACCAGCTCCGCTCCAGCGCCAAGGGGTGGACTGGCTGGCTTGTGGGGGGACAGGCTCCAGGCCCTTCTGACTCAGCCCTTCAGAAGCCCTGTGCCTGTGTTGAGTTTGCTGGGCCTCAGCCCCATTCCCAGCAGGGACAGGGACCCCCTCCCGCCCTCAGGCACCAAACGGGCCATGGGGACCCAGCCCCCCAATTCACACATCACCTGTTTGCTGGGCTCCCGCAGGGCGGGTCTGCTTGGGGTTTGGGCAGGGGCCGGTGCCGGTGCCGGGGAGGGCCGGGCTGATCCCTCGTCCTCCGAGGAGCTCTCCGATGGTGACTCTGAGTGATAGTCCGACGTCTCAGGCTCCGGGGTCCCCTTGCTGCTGCCCCCTTCCGAGGGGCTCACTGTGAAGTACTGGCTGTTCTCCCCGAGTCTAGGGGGGGGCAGGTGCATTCGAGGTGCGGGGGGGAGAAGATGCTTTAGAAATTGGGACCAGAGCCCCATTAGCCCACAACGGGCCCCGTGCCCCATCCCCCCCTGAGCCAGCCAGTCCCCAACCCTGGGACTAGAGCAGAACTGGTTCCCACTATAGAAGAATGGCCCCATTCCCCTGAGCCAGCCAGCCCCCACCCTGTCCTGCTCCTCCTAGAGGAGTATGGGGCAGGGTTCAGTGCCTGGTGGGAGCACTGTGAGCCCTACGTGCATGAAGGGGGTCCCATGGAGGAAAGAACCCAGGAGTCCTGGTGCAGCTGGCTGCGCCATTGTGTGATTCTCCAGGCGCTGCAACGGTAGTAGGGCTTTTGTCCCCTGCCAGATGGAAGCAGCAGGGGTGCCTGGAGCTAGGGAAGGGGCTAACCCCAGCCAGAGGGGGAGTGGGGCAGGGGGGAAGCTCACCTGCAGCAGACCTCCCCCGGGTCGATCCAGAGCGAGAGCTCCCGTGGCAGCGCCAGCTCCGAGTACTCCAGCCCGCAGCCCGCACAGGCCCGGAGCAGCGACTCATCCACCCGCTGCTGCCGGTTGATGCGGATACACCTGGAGTGGGAGAGAGCGGGGGGGGAGGGTCAGACCGCCAGGGGCCCAACAGGACCCCTGCAGGTGACCATCCCACCAAGCGCCCTGCAAAAGAGCTCCCCCCTCCCACCCATGCAGCGACCCCCAGCTGCGGCCCCCCCCCATGATGGCCTCCTGCCCCGCACCCAGGGCAAAGAGTTACTGACCTGCCTGGCAAACGGCCCCACGACGCAGCCCCCAGCTGCCCCCGCCCTGCAACGTGCTCCACCCACGGGCCACCTGTGGTGCAGCCAGCTACGCCAAACTGCCGCACGGGCGGCCACCCCACTCCCGGTGCCTCCCCACTCCGTGCCCCATACCTGTAGGCCTGCCCCTTGGCGGGGTTCTCGGGGTACCAGTGCCGACTGTACCTCTCTTGAAGGATGGCGGCCAGGCGCTCCCCAAACTGCTCCATGCGCCCCTTATCCAGCCGGCTGTGCCGGTTCACCAGGCGTGACAGGAACTGGGCGCCCGTGTCCACCTCCTCTCTCATGGCTTGTCCTGTGGGAGGACGGGATGCCAGTGAGCTGCTGCGGGGGTCGAGGTCAGGCAGAGCAAGGGGGGCTGGGTAAGGGACTCAGGGGGCTTGAGGGGCTGGATCCCAGGGGAGCTCTGGGCAGCGAGGGGTTAAAGCCACTCCAAGGGCCGGGGGTCCCCCTTGGTAGCCAAGGAGCGGGGAGGGGGTTTGTGGGGCTGACGCAAGCCAGTAACATCACCACGAGTCAGGAAACAACAGTAGGATTGCAGCCCTGTTACATCAGCAATCGTCTGCTCAGCTGGGCTCAGACCCACGGCCTGCCTGGCATCCTGCCCCCACCAGATCCTCCTCCATGGGCCCATCTCCCTGGCATCCTGCCCCCCACCAGATCCCCCTCCATGGGCCCATCACCCTGACATCCTGCCGCCCACCAGATCCCCCTCCACGGGCCCATCACCCTGGCATCCTGCCCCCCACCAGATCCCCCTCCACGGGCCCATTACCCTGGCATCCTGCCCCCCACCAGATCCCCCTCCATGGGCCCATCACCCTGGCATCCTGCCCCCAATCAGATCCCCTCCACGGGTCCATCACTCCGGTATCATCTCTCCCCTTCCTTGGCCTGTTTCCTGGCACAACCTGCCCCCGCTGGTCTCCCCACCCTCAGCCTGCCCAGCGGTGTTGCAAGGTGGTTACAACACAGCCGCCTGCTCCGGAACTCCAGGGGCGACAGGCAGGGGAGAGACACTCGCTTCCCCACACACCCATCAGACAGAGATACAGGCAGAGAGGGCAGAGTCAGGGTAAGAGACACCCCCAGAGAAACAGACAGACAGACTGTCCCCAACACACACACACAGAAAGACACCTGCAGAGAAATACACACACACAGGTGCACAAAGACACACATGAAGTGTCAAGGAAAGTGTCAAGATACCCACCAAGAAACAGAGACAAACACAGTTGGGCAGTCGTCAACACACACACACACACACACACACACACACACACACACAGAAAGACCCCCCTCCCAGAGAAGGATACACAATCACACAGACACAGTCAGGCAGCCCCCAACATAGAGACAGGAAGAGGGAAAGACACCCCTGGAGAAAGAGGCTCCCAAAGACACAGGTGTGGAGACAGACAACGAGACACCCCCGGCCAGGTATGGACACAGGGCTGGCGGCCTCCAGCCTCTGCTGGCCACTGGCTAACCCAGCAGGGCCGACCCAAGGCCAGACGTAGTTCTGCTAAACAGGACCCCAACAGGGCCCGATTGCGTAGAGACAAGGCCACAGAGACAGTCGGGGAAGCCAACCCTGTTTGTGTGTGTGGCTCTGAAAAGGCCAGAGAGGTGTTAATCATTTCTCTCCAAGGGAGAGGGGAAATGTAGTGCGGGTCCCAACACCACACTACACACCGAGGCTTATCGATACACACCGTCACCCAGAGACATACCATCACAAAGATATAGGCACTCAGAGATGTAGACGCACAAACAACCGCACCCAGACACACACAAATATCATCACAGAACAGCCAGACAGATACACAATTGCACCCAGACACATCCCCACACACAACCACAAAGATGCAGTCATGCAGATACAGTCACACTCAGGACACACAGTCACAAAGATACAGCCATACAAATAAACAGTCACATCCAGACACACACTCACACAACCACAAGGATACAACCATACAGATACACAGTTGCGCACAGAGACACACACAGTCACAAGGATACAGCCATTCAGATACACAATGACACACAGCCACAAGGATACAGCTACACAGCCACCTGGTCTCACAGAGGTACCCAGAACGACCCCCCACAATCTCCCCCGCCCCCCCAACCTGACACACCCAGCTCCAGCTCTCATTTATGGGACTGTCAAGAAAACTTCTCAGGGAGGGGAAACCTGGACCAAGCCCTGGGGAACCTGCCTCCTGTCCCCCCCAAATCCCAGACACTCCAGCCCCGGGCTCCCCTGGGGTGGGGGGAATCCCAGGCTGGTCTCCACTGTGGGTGACCATGGTGGAGGAGGGGTTGTTGCTGTCCCCCAAGCAACAGCTGGGGGCGAAGGGGGGGTCACATTCCTCCATCTCCCCCCATGGTTCCCCCCCACACACACTTTTGATCTCGAGCCCCCTCGCCACATGGCCCAGCTCAATGTCAGGGTCACCGGAGAGGGGGGAGATACCAGCCCCGACGCCTGAGTCCTATGGTTCACCTGCCCCAATCCCATCCCCGCCCCCCCAGGCAGGGGTCTCCCTCCCGCTCCCCACGTCACCGCCTCTTTCCTCACACCAGGATGTTTGGAAACATTTCCTGGCGTCTGGGAAATCCCATTTCCCGTCCCTCCTTCTCCTCCCCCCTCCGGCACCCCATAACCCCTCCCTCCACCACCCCATAACCAGTCCCCGCACCCCTTCCTCTCCCCCATCTTCCCTGCACCCCACAGCCCCTGGTGCCCCGGGGACGTAGAACAACTCAGCGGGCGCGGGGGAGAAAAGAGACCTTAGCAGGAGTCTGAAATAACCAGAGACCCCCTTGCCTGGCGCCTGAGATGTGGCTGCCTCTGGGGTGGGCGCGCTGGGGGGCTGTTGATAGCAGGGACCGCTCGCTGTGCTCGAGATGTGGGCTGCCTCGGGGTGGGGCCATGTGGATTGTTATAATGGCACAGGGATTCCCTTGCCCGACACACTGAGATTTGCAGACAACCTCTGGGGGCGGGCGCAGGGCTGTTTTTTGAGAAGGAACCTCTCTGCCTGGCTGAGATCGCCACCACTGGAACCATATTCTGCTGTGAACTGTCGTCCCCAATCGGAGAAGATTGGTTAGTGGGCGCCTTTCTTCTCTATGGGGACCAGCCTCCGCTCCCAAGCGCCGAGGGGGTGGACTGGCTGGCTTGTGGGGGGACACCCAGGGCTCCGCCCTTCTGACTCAGCCCTTCAGAAGACCTGTGCCGTGTTGATTTCGGGTCAGCCCATTCCCAGCAGCGCGCACACCCAGACCCTCCGCCTCCAAGGCAACAAAACCGGGCCAATGGGGCCCCAGCCCCCAATTCACACATCCCAGCAGACTATAAAACCCACCAAGACCACCTAGCCCGTTGCTGGTCCGCCCGCAGGGCCGGGTCTGCTTGGGGCGTTTGGGCACGGGGCGGTGCGAGTGCCGGGAAGGGCCGGGCTGATCCTCGCTCTCCGAGGGAGCTCTCCCGATGTGACTTGCTGATGATAAGTCCGACGTCTTCAGCTCCGTGGTCCCTTGCTGGCTGCCCTCCTCAGCCGAGGGTGTCACTTCGCGCAAGTATGGCTGTCTCACTCCGAACACCCCGATCTAGGGGGGGCAGCCGTGCATTCGAGGTGGCGGGGGGGACGCACCCACCGCACCTCCTCTCCCCGCCCTTTAAAGAATTGGGACCAGAGCCCCGCCATTAAGCCCACAGGTCAACCGGGCCCCCACCGTGCCCCATCCACACCCGCCCTGAGCCACGCATCCAACAATGGGACTATGAGCAGCAACATGGTTCCCCACACTCACCGACAGAATGCCACCATTCCCACTGAGCCAGCGCACCGCCAACCCTGCGGACTCCAGCCAGCACGAACAGGTTCCCCCACTTGAAGAAATGGCCCCATTCCCCCACTGAGCCAGCAGCCCCCACCTGTCCGCTTCCTCCTAGAGGGAGTATGGGGCACAGGTTTAGGTGCCTGGCCTCCCCGCGCCCGCACGCACACTGTGACCCTACGTGCATGAACGGGGGGCGGGTCCCATGGGGGGGAAAAAACCACAGGAAAAAAGAACCCAGGAGTCCTGGGTGCAGCTTCGGTGCGCCATTGTGTGATTCTCGCAGGCGCTGCAACGGTAGTAGGGCTTTTGTCTGCAGATGGAAGCAGCCAGGGGTGCCTGGAGCTAGGGAAGGGGCTAAACCCAGCCAGAGGGGAAGTTTGGGGCAGGGAGGACGCTCACGCTGCAGGCAGACCTCCCCCCGCCGCGTCGCTCCATGAGCGAGAGCTCCCGTGGCAGCGCCAGCTCCGGTACTCCAGCCGCAGGCCCGCACAGGCCCGGAGCAAGCGACTCATCCACCCGCTGCTGCCCGGTTTGATGCGGATACACCTGGAGGTCCCCGCGCGCACGCACGCCACGCGCGGGGGGAGGGGTCAGACCGCCAGGGGCCCAACCAGGAACCCTCCCGCACCGCCTCCACATCCCAAAGCGCCCTGCAAACACGACTCCCCCCTCCCCCCATCGCAGCGACCACGCACTCGCCGCGCGCCCCACTGATGGCTCCCTGCCCCCGCACCCAGGGCAAAGAGTTTACTGACCTGCCTGGCAAAATCGGCCCCACGACCGCCCAAGCCCAGCTGCCCGCCTGCAACGTGCTTCACCCCCTCACGGCCGCACCCCCTGGGTGGCAGCCAGCTACGCCAACTGGCCGCACGGGCCGGCCAGCCCCCCCCCTCCCCCGGTCCCCTTCACTCTCCTCGTGCCCCCTATCCTGTAGCCTGCCCCTTGGCGGGTTCCTGGGGTACCAGTGCCGACTGTACCTCTCTTGAAGGACTGGCGGCCAGGCGCTCCCACAAACTGCTTCCATGCGCCCCTTATCCACGCCGGCTTGCTGCACGGTTCATCCAGGCGTGACAGGAACTCCGCGGCCCCCGCCCTCCGTGTCTCACCCTCCTCTCTCATCGGCTTGTCCTGTGGGATGGACGGGATGCAGTGAGCTGCTGCGGTGGGTCGAGGTCTAGTGCATGAGCAAGGGGGGCTGGGTAAGGGACTCAGGGGGGCTTCCGCACCGCCGCTGCGTACGGCGGAGCTCTGGGGCAGCGAGGGATTAAAGCCACTCCAAGGGCCGGGGGTCCGCTGGTAGCCAAGGAGCGGCGGAGGGGGTTCTGTGGGCCTGCGCAAGCCCAGAACATCAACCCAACGAGTCAGGAACAAAAGTAGGAGTTGCAGCCCTGTTACATCAGCAATCTCGTCTGCTCAGCTGGGCTTCTAGACCCCCCGGCCTGCCTGGCATCCTGCCCCCACCATGATCGCTCCTCCATGGGCCCATCTCCCTGGCAGGCCCTGCCCCCCACCAATCCCCCTCCATGGGCCCATCAACCGGACATCCTGTGCGCCACCACCAGAATCCCCCTCCCGGCCATCACGCTGGCATCCCTGCCCACCAGCTAGATCCCCCTCCACGGCCCATACCGCTGGCATCCCTGTCCCCACAAATCCCCTCCATGGGCCCATCACCGCATGCACTGCCCCACAACACTCCCCTCCAGGGTCCATCAATCCGGATCATCTTCCGCCTTCCTTGGCCTGTTCCTGCACACACCGCCCCCGCCTGGTCCCCCACACCTCAGCCTGCGCCAGCGGTGTTGCAAGAGAGTGGTTACACACAAGCCGCTGCTCCCGCGAACTCAGGGGCGACAGGCAGGGAGAGACACTCGCTTCCCCACACAACCCATCAGACAGCAGATACAGGCATGAGAAGGGCAGAGTCAGGGCTAGAGACACCCCCACAGAACAGACAGACCCCAGACTGTTCCCCAAACACACCCCCCGGAAGCTGATAATGCCACGCAATCAACACAACACAGACACAGGCAAAGACAAACCAACCTGCAAGAAGAAATACACAACAGATCCACAGGTGCACAAAAGACCCACATCTCAAAATAAAAACCTGAAAAGTTCACAGCCGAAGTGTCATCACACCCCACAAACACACAGAACAGAGAAACACATTGGGCAGAGCCCCCTCGGTCAACCCACCACACCACAATCCACACACTCAACACACACACACGACACACAACACAGAAGACCCCCCTCCCAGAGAAGGATACACACATCCCAGCAGACACGTCAGGCAAGCCCCAAATAGAGACAGGAGAGGGAAAGACACCCTGGAGAAATGAGAGCTCCAGAAGACACAGGTGTGGAGACAGACAACGCCACCCCCCCGACCCGCCCCCAGGTAGGACCGGGCTGGCGCCTCGCCAGCCTGCTGGCACCTGGTAACCAAGCCAGGGCCGACCCAAGGCAAAGACGTAGTTTTCTGCTAACAGGACCCCCAACAGGGCCCGATTGCGTGAGACAAGGCCGCACAGTAGACAGTCGGGGAAGCCAACACCTGTTTGTGTTGTGTGGACTACTGAAAAGCCAGGAGGTGTTAAAATCATTCTCTGCAAGGAAGAGGGGAAATGTAATGCGGCGTCCCAACACCACACTACACACCGAGGCTTATCGATAACCATGACCGTCACTCAAGAGAACATACATCACAAAGATATAAGGCACATCAAGATGTAAGACGCACAACAACCGCACCCAGCCCACCCACACACACAAATATCATCACACCCGAACAGCCAGACGATACAACAATTGCACCGAACACATCCCACAACCCACCACAAGATGCATCAGCAGCTACAGTCACATACTCAGGGCACACATGACAGATCAATAAAATTATACAGCCATTACAAATAAACAGCACATTTCCGACACCAACACCTCAACAACAACAAAAGATAGCAACCATTACAGAACAACACATTGCGCACACGCAACGACCCACCCAGTCAAGGAACAGGCCTTAGAAGACAACAAGGACACAAACCAGCCACAAGGAATAAGCAGCTACAAACAGACAACATTGGATCATCAACAGAGGAACCGCCCTCGAAGACCCCCACAACCGCGCACCCCCCACCCACCTCCACACACCATCACACAACCTACGCGCTCCCCCAGCCCGTGGGACCCAATATCTCAGCCCGGGGGGACCCCACACTATCTCAGCCCCCCACTCCCGGGAGTGTTGCTGGCTTTCCCGGCCCCCAGACCCAACGAGCGAGACCCCGCCGGCAGCGCAAGGGTGATCAACCCACCCCAGCTGAGGCCCCCCCCAAGACCTGCGGCCTCCGCGTGGGGCTCCAAACGCATGACCCCCCCAGACACAGACAAGGGCTCTGCCCGACCCTCTTTCCGGCCCCACGCAGCGCGATCCCTCCCTCTTAATCTGGCGCCCCCCGCGAGCCCCCTCCCCCTTCCCGAGCCCCCCGCGATCGCCCCGACCCCCGCCCGCCCGCCACCCGTCGGCGCGCTCCTCTCGCCGCTGGCCAAGTCGGGTTCTGTTTGCTCGGGCTGGCTCGGCCGGGAGCCGGGCGCGAAGTGGGGATCCCGCCTCGCTACGTACGCCCAATAATGGAAATCCTGCGGCCGTGGGAAACGTCCGGCCTCGCCCCTCCCCTCCTCCGCACGCCCCAGCGGGGGCACCGGGGGGCCGCGCGAGTCTAGAGGGGCGGGGGCGAAGGCGAGGGGGAACGGTGACAGGACGCTGGGGGCCGAGCGACTCCCAAACTTTCCCCCTCCCCCTACCCCCCACCTGACCCCCATCCAGGGAGATCCCTCTTCACCGGGCCTACCCCAGCACCGCTATTTTTCACGTAGTCAGAATGGCCAGCGCTGACCTCCCGAGAGCCCCCACCCCTGCCCCACCCAGGGCAATCGGGCCCGCCGACTGACCTCCGGGAGCCCCCCAGTGCCCCCCCAGGGCATTGGGCCAGCGCTGACCTCCCGGGGAGACCCCCCCAAGCTGCCCCCCAGCAGCACAGCTCCCCCGAGTGCCCCCCAGGGTACCGGGCCAGCGCTGACCGCCAGGGGAGACCCCCCAAGCTGCCCCCCAGCAGCACAGCGCCCCCCAGTGCCCTCCCAGGGCATCGGGCCAGCGCTGACCTCCAGGGGAGACCCCCCCAAGCTGCCCCCCAGCAGCACAGCGTCCCCCAGGGCATCAGGCCAGTGCTGACCGACAGGGGAGACCCCCCTTTTGCAGCCCAGACAGAGACTCCAGGCTCAGGCTGGAAGTTGGGTTTATTCTGATAGAGAATTGACGGTGCCAGTCCCGGGCCACCGAAGCAGAGGCGAGTCCAGGGCCCAGGCCGGGTGCATCAGGGCCGGCCCATGGCCCAGCGACAGATGCCCCTGTGGGGAGAGAGAGGGGGAAGATGGGGGGTGGGGAAGGAGCACGAGTGAGAAGGGAGCCATAGCAGAGGGAGGACAAACCATTGGAAGGCCCCCCCCAACCCCGCACACACTGCCCTCTCCACGTGTTGCTCCCGGTGCGTGGATGGAGGGGGCTGGACCAAGCTGGGACCCATAAGGGCAGTGGGGGGCTTGGGGGCAGGGTGGGGAGTTTGGGGTCACGAAGGGCTTGGTAGCTGGAGGAAAGGGAAGTGGAGACCTGTGGAACTCCCTGCAACTGGATACCAGTCTGGGTGGGCAGGCCCATGGGTCAGGTCTGGTGGGGGCAGAGTCCCAGGCTGGATGGGCCCATTGGTTAGGCTGGGCATTGGAGGTGAGGGGGAGGTTCCCGGGCTGGAGGGACCCACAGCACATCCAGAGGGTCCTGGCAAGCTCACCCCAGCAGCAGGGTGCCCAGCAGGGCACTCAGCGCCAGCCCCACCATCAGCAGCACCACATTCCTCCTGTGCAGTGAGTCGGGTTCAGCCAGCAACTCCGAGAGCCCAGGAAGCCGACCCTCAGCCCTGCGCCCCGCTGGGGACTGCAGGATGGCGCGGAACATATCCTGCAGCTCTGTCTCTGCCCCCTGGCTGCTGGCAGTCACTGCGGGGAGACAGAACCCAGGAGTCCTGGCTCTCAGCCCCACTGCTCCAACCACTAAACCCCACTCCCCTCCGAGAGCCAGGGAGAGAACCCAGGAGTCCTGGCTCCCAGCGTCTCTGCTGTAACCACTCAACCTCACTCCCCTCCTTACCATTGAGGTAGAAGTAGTTCCGGGCTAGCACGTCGTCCTCCTCGGCTAGCTGGCAGGCGTAGGTGCCACGGTGCGAGCCCCGCGTGGGGCGGAGGACGATGGAGGAGCTGGCACCTGGGTGCAGGTCCCGGAAGAGGGAGAGATCTCGAGTCCGGAGCTAGGGGGCCAGGGGAGAGCGAATCGAGAGGGTGATGAGGGGGGGCAGGCGTCAGGGCAATCAAACTCAGGACCGTGGGCAGAGTGAAGGGGCTGGGCTGACTCGAAGGCTGCCACTAGGGGGTATAGGGGGCAAGGGGCATGGAGTTGGGGCAGCAGACCCCCCTCCAGTAAAATTACTTCCTTTCACCCCTCCATCCGCCAAGGTGCTCCCCCCCCATGTCTTCCTGCTACCCTAAGAGGCAACCACAATGCAAGACAGACCCTCCCCCTCACACACACACACACTCACGTCCTTGACAAACTTCCAACTGTACCGGACGTCAGGGGGGGTCTGGAACGGGACCCTGCATGTCAGAGCCATCCTCTCCCCCTCGTTCTTCCAGATGTCCTCCACTGGCAGGGCAAAGAGCGGGGGTGACTGTGGGTGGGGATGGCGATGGCGATGCGACCACCTCTGGGGCGGGGCACAGGGGCTGGTTAGATAGGGACCCCACCCCGGAGGGAATTCCTGGCCTAGCACTGAGATGCGGCCACCTCTGGGGCAGGGCACGGGGGCTGGTTATATAGGGACCCCACCCTGGAGGGAATCCCTCTCCCAGCACTGAGATGTGGCCACCTCGGGTGAGGTGCAGGGCTGGTTAGATAGGGACCCCATCCCGGAGGGAATCCCTCACCCAGCACTGAGATGCAGCCACCTCTGGGGTGGGGCGCAGAGCTGGTTATATAGGGACCCCACCCCGAAGGGAATCCCTGGCCCAGCACTAAGATGCAGCCACCTCTGGGGCGGGGTGCAGGGCTGGTTAGATAGGGACCCCACCCCAGAGGGAATCCCTGGGCCAGCACTGAGATGCAGCCACCTCTGTGGTGGGGCGCAGGGCTGGTTATCCGGGGATTCCTGTGATCAGCTGAAAGCACAAGGGGGATTTCTGGAGGCTGAATAGAATCCCCTGGGTTGCGTTTCGCCAGGACTCCTGGGTTCATCATCTGGAACGGCCAGGGAACCCCGCAGCACAGCACCTCCTAGTGCCGTGGGGGGATTTGGGGTGTAGCACGTACCTGGACAGTCCAGGGGGAGCTGACACTCCACTTGGCTGCACGAGGCGCATTTGTAGACCTGGGCGTTTTTCTGGTACCCTGCAGAGAACAGCAAAGTGGCGGGGGAGCCAAGGGCTGGGCTAGCAGGGGGCTGCGGGTCAGGAGTGAGGGGCACTGGCAGAGCTGGGGGGGAAAGGCTGGGCTAGTAGGGGGATGCAAGTCGGGAGTGAGGGGCACTGATGGAGCTTGGAGGAGGAGGGAGTCCAGGGCTGGGCTGGCAGGGGGCTGCGGGGGGTTGTAGGTCAGGAGTGAGGGTCACTGGCGGAGCTTGGGGGAGGAGGGAGCCCAGGGCTGGGCTGGGAGAGGCCTGCAGGTCAGGAGTGAGGGGCACTGGGCAGAGCTGGGGGGGCAGGGCTGGGCTAGCAGGGGGCTGCAGGTCGGGAGTGAAGGTCACCGGTGGAGCTTGGGGGAGGGGGGAGCCCAGAGCCGGGCTAGAAAGGGGCTGCAGGTTAGGAGTGAGGGGCACTGGTGGAACTTGGGGGAAGGGGGAGCCCAGGGCTGGGCTAGAAGGGGCTGCAGGTCAGGAGTGAGGGGCACTGGCAGAGCTGGGGGGGCAGGGCTGGGCTAGCAGGGGGCTGCGAGTCGGGAGTGAGGGTCACCGGTGGAGCTTGGGGAAGGGGGGAGTCCAGAGCTGGGCTAAAAAGGTGCTGCAGGTTGGGAGTGAGGGGCACCAGCGGAGCTTGGGGGAGGAGGGAGCCCAGGGATGGGCTGGCAGGGGGCTGCGGGTCGGTAGTGAGGGGCACCAGCAGGGCTGGGGGGAGCCCAGGGCTGGACTAGCAGAGGGGCTGCAGGTTGGGAATGAGGGGCACCGGCAGAGGTTGGGGGAGGAGGAAGCCCAGGGCTGGGCTGGCAGGGGGCTACGGGTCAGTAGTGAGGGGCGTTGGCAGGGCTGGGGGGAGCCCAGGGCTGGGCTAGCAGAGGGGCTGCAGGTCGGGAGTGAGGGGCACCGGCAGGGCTGTGTGGGGGGCGCCCAGCCAGATGTCAGGACTCACCGCATGGCGGGACGCAGGCAGGAGCTGTGAAGGGAGAGAAACAGGAGCAAGGATGAGGCCATATCAGGTCATTACACCCAGCAGCAGCAGCCCCACTCCCACCTGCCCTTTAGGGGGCGCTGGGTCTGATCCAGCCTCCCGGCAGGGACTTCATCATTGCCGGGGGGGTTGCCGGGTCTCAGCCCCTGCCTCCCAAAAGGCCGAGGGCTGGGTGGGCCATGGGGGACCCATCCTCCTTCCCTCACCTGTTCCAGTATAGTGGGTGCATGGGAAGCTATGTGTATGGGGGGGGGGGTCCCACGGAGGGGTCCCACCCAGTGGTCGGCTCCCAGCACCCCTCTCACCTGGTTGCAGCTGAGCCAGCTCTGGCTGGATCTGCGCCACAGCCTCCGGTATGGCCACCTGGTAGGGAACTGGGAGGGAGAGGGGGTCAGAACTAGGCCCCCTGCCCACACCCTCCTACTGCCTTTCCAGCCCCCAACACCCTATCACTCCCCTCCCCTTTTCCCAGCCATTCCCCTTGCTCCCCCTGCAGCATCCTTCCTCTCCCCCCTCCTTCCCCATGGCCCCACCTCGGCTCTGACCCACCCTTGGCCATGCCCTTCTGCTCCAGAGAGAAGATGACGTTGGAAAAGACGTCCTTCAGCTTCTCCATCTCCGCCACACCTGGGAAGGGCGAGGGGGGGCTGGTGAGGGGACCGGTTCTGCTCCAGGGTCCATCCCTGGGGGGGCATGGATGGAGGAGATGATGGAGCTAGAGATGGTTGGAGAGATGGGAAGAGGTGAGGATGAAAGGATGGCTGGAGGTGGAGACAGAGGGATGATGGAGCTAGGGATGTAGGGCCAGGGGGTGGTTAAGCTGGAGGAAGGGAAGGATGGAGCTAAGGATGGATGAGGGTGAAGATGGAGGGATGGATGGAGCTAGGGATGGATGGGGGTGAAGATGAAGGGATGGATGGAGCTAAGGATGGATGGGGGTGAAGACGGAGGGATGGATGGAGCTAGGGATGGATGGGGGTGAAGAGGGAGGGAGGATGGAGCTGAGGGATGGATGGGGGTGAAGACGGAGGGATGGAGGAGCTATGGGGGGGGGGGGAGGGATGGATGGGGGTGAAGACGAGGCGAGGATGGAGCTAGGGTGGAATGGGGTGAGGATGAAGAGATGGAGCTAGAGATGGAGGGCAAGGGAGATGTTAAGTGGAGGTAGGGATGGATGGAGGTAGGGATGGAGGGAGAATGGAGCTAGGGATGGCAGGGCAGGGGTAGTTTAAGCTTTAGGAAGGATGGATGGAAGTCGGGCTGGATGGGGTGAGACGGAGGGAATGATGGAGCTAGGGATGGAGGAGGTGAAGACGAGGGATGACGGAGGTAAGTGATGCAGGGCCAGGGGCGGTTAAGCTGAGAAGGGAGGATGGAGCTGAGGGAGGGTGGAGGGAAGAGGAGGGAGGATGGGGTGAATACAGAGGGATGCAAATGGGGAAGCCCCTTCTAGGGGGGGGGGGGGGGCAGAGGGGCGGTAACGCTGGAGAAGGGAGGGATGGGCTGGGATGGGTGAGGTGAAAGACAGAGGGATGATGGAGCTAGGAGATGCAGGGCCAGGAGCCGGTTTAAGTGGGAGGGAGGGATGGAGCTGAGGGATGGATGGAGGGTGAAGACGGAGGGAGGATGGAGGTAGCAATGCATGAGGGCCAGGGGGCGGTTAGGCGGAAGGAAGGAGGATGGAGGCAGGGATGGATGGGGTGAAGACGGAGGGAGGATTGGGGGTGAAGACGAGGGAAGATTGAGCTAGGGATGGATGGAGGTGAAAGACAGGAGGGAGGAGGAACTAGGAGATGGAATGGAGGTGAAGACGGAGGGATGATGGAGGTAATCGATGCAGGGCCAGGGGGCGGTTAAGCTGGAGGAAGCGGCTGGATGGAGGTAGGGAATGGGATGGAGGTGAGACGGAGGAGGATGGGGTGAAGACAGAGGGAGGAAGCTAGGGAGGATGAGGTAACGGAGGGATGACAGAGGAAGGCAATGGAGGACCAGGGGGTGGTTAAGCTGGAAGAAGGGAGGGATGGAGCTGAGGGATGGATGGAGTGAGACAGAGGAGGATGGAGCTAGGATGGACTTGAGGATGAAACGGAGGGTGAAACAGAGAAGCGATGGACGGACCAGGGGTGTAAGCTGAAGAAGGGAGGGTATGGAGCGAGGGATGGATGGAGATGAAAGACAGAGGAGGATGGAAGGGATGGATGAGGATGAAGGACGGAAGGGATGACAAGATGGAAGCGATGGGGCCAGGGGGTGGTTAAGCGGAGAAAGGGAAGAATGGAGCTGAGATGGATGGAGATGAAGACAGGGATGATGGAGCTAGGGATGCAGGCCAGGAGGACGGTTAAGAAAACTGGAGAAGGAAGGATGGAGCTGAGGGAGGGGTGGATGTGAAGACAGAAGAAAGATGAGGTAGGCGATGCAGGGCAGGGGCGGTTAGCTGGAGAAGGGAGGATGGGCTGAGGGATGGATAGAGGAATGAAGAATGGCTAGGGAAGCAGGCAAGGACAGTTAAGCTGGAGAAGGGAGGGATGGAGCTGAGGGATGGGGAGGTGAAACAGAGGGAGAGGAAGCTAGGGGTCAGGGCCAGGGGCAGTTAAGCTGCAGAAGGGGAGGGATGGAGCTAGGAGATGGATGGAGGTTGAAGACGGAGGGATGATGGAGGAAGCGATGCAGGGCCCAAAGGGCGGTTAAGCTGGAGAAAGGGAGGGATGGAGGCTGAGGGATGGTAGGGTGATGGAGCTGGAAATGGAAAAGGCTCAGGGGGGGAAGCTAAAGCAGAAGCCGTAAGGACAGGCTGGGAGCCGCGGAGCTGTTGGTAGCGCTGGACAGGACAGACATAGAGGGGACAGAAGGACGGGAAGACAAGACCGGACAGACAGAGCTGCAGGAGGAGCCGAGGGTGAGCGAAAGGGCCCCCCTTGGAGCCCTTGGGGCCTGCCTGGCTCCGGGGCCCCACTCACCCACCACCAGCTGGGCGTGGGGTGGGTAAGCGCGGCACCGCAGGGCCCAACCCAGGGCAGGCCACGTGCCAGGAGCTGGTGTGACCCGAGGAAGACCTGGGCAGAACGCGCAGGCGCTGCCTGCGGGTGTGAGAAGCAGTCGAGGCAGGCCGGGCGGCCGGGAGGGCAGGAGGAGGCCCAAGGCAAATGGGCGCAGCAGCACTGGAGGCTGTGGGCATCGCCCAGCACAAGGGGGCGATGGAACCATAACCGGGACATCACAATGGAGGGGGCAGGCTAGCAGCCACGCCCACGTCCACCCCAAGAGGTGGCTGCATCCCAGTCGCCAGAGTGGAATATCAAGGTCCCTGTATAACCAGCCCGGCCGTGTCCACCTCAGAGGTGGCTGCGCATACCCAGCATCTGCGACCGAGGGGTCCCTGTAATACACGCAGCCTCCAGCACCCTCACCCCACCCTAGAGGCTGGCGTGCATCCCACTGCCAGGCGAAGGAGTCCGCTGTATAACCAGTCCCCGGTCCACCCTAGAGGTGTCTGCGTCCCAGTGCCAGGCGAGGGGTCCCTATATAACCAGCCCCCAGCCTCACCCCACCCTAGAGGTGGCTGCTGCATCCCAATGCCAGGCGAGGGGTCCCTGTATAACCAGTCCCCGTGTCCCACGCCTAGAGGTGGCTGCGTCCCAGTTGCCAGGCGAGAGGGGTCCCTGTATAACCAGCCCCCAGCCTCACCCCACCCCAGAGGTGGCTGCGTCCCAGTGCCGGGCGAGGGGTCCCTGTATAACCAGCCCCCAGCCTACCCACCCTAGAGGTGGCTGCGTCCCAGTGCCGGGCGAGGGGTCCCTGTATAACCAGCCCCCAGCCTCACCCACCCAGAGCTGGCTGCGCCCCAGCGCCAGGCGAGGGGTCCCTGTATAACCAGCCCCCGTGTCCCACCCAGAGCTGGCTGCGCCCAGCGCCGGGCGAGGGGGTCCCGCATGCCCAGGACTGGAGGAAGGCAGTTCTGGCAGACGGGAGAAGGGGGGGTGCGGAGCTGTCGGCCTCAGAGATTCCGTCTCCATGAAACCAGACAGCCGGGCATGAAGCTGACAATTAATAGTCCCTTAAACAGATGGGGGGGGCTGCGGGCCGGGGGGCGAGTGCATCAAAAGGATGAGAAACGTCCCCCCCCCGATCTGCCGGTGGCCCCTCACTCCTGACATGCAGCCCCGGCTAGCCCATCCCTGGGTTCCCTGCCTCTCCACCCTCTGCAGAACTCGCGACATGGGGGGGGGGGGGGGGTAACATTCCTCTGTTTTAAGATTCAAGGAGTTTGAATCACAGTGATCTCCTAGTGTACCCAGGAAGGGGAGGATCTAGGAGGGAGAAAGGAGGGAGGGGAATGGGTTATTTCCTTTTGTTGTGAGACTCAAGGGGTTTGGGGGTTGAGGGGGCCCCCGGGGGGGGGTGGGGGGGGGGGGGGGGGGGGGGGGTGATGAGGGGCCTCCCCTTCCTCCTCGGGGGTGTCCTGTGTCGCTTGGCTTGGGGGATTCAGCTGTTTGATGGTGTCTCCGGGAGCAGGAGCCTTGAAGGCACAGAGACACCCGTCAAACCTGCTCCCTCGGGGGGGGCGGGCGAGGAGGGAGATCCCCGAGGGGCTCGTCTCCGTGTCCTCCCAGGCCTGTTGTCTCAGCTCAGACACAGGCAGAGCTCAGCCAAGACTCCGACTGCCATCAGGGCCCCGTCGTGCTCTGGGGAAACCGAGGCACCGAGCAGGAAAGTCGTTTCTCCAGAGTAGCACAAGGAGTCTGGCACAATCCCGGGGGGAGCCAGGACGCCTGGTTTCTAGCCTGGCTCTGGGAGGGAAGGGGGTCTAGTGGTTAAGGTGTGGGGGGTTCGGTTGCCCGTGCCCCTAGCGGTGACGCTGCCCCTGCCCCCGGCGTGATGAGCTGAGACCTGCCCCGCTGGCTGCGCTGTGTGGGGCCAGTCGCTCGGTTCCCAAGAACCTCACCTGTGAATTCTGCGCTGCCCTCACAGGTTAAGGGTCTCAGGGACAGAGACGGCTGCCGGCAGCGAGACAGAGCGGGAGGACGAGAGCGCAGGCCTGGCCGACCCATTCGTCCAGCTGGAGCAGAGGAAGAGAGCAGGTGCTGAGAGGTTAAAAGGGGGAGAGCACCCAGGGTGTGAGCTGAGTGGGCTGGAAAGAGGAGCCTGGGCTGCTGCTAACATTGAGGGGGTGGGGGATTTTTGATGGATTTTGTCAATGCCCCTCAATCCTGACCCCCCTGCCCCATGCCATTTATCTCTACTCTGGGCTGCCCTCAGCTCTGCTGATGCCCCTCAATCCCAACCCGCAGCCCCTCACCAGCCCAACCCAGGCTCCCTTCCCCCAGCTCTGCCATTGCCCCTCACTCCTGACCCACAGCCCCCTGCCAGCCCCGGCTCCCTTCCCTCAGCTCTGCCAGTGCCCCTCACTCCTGACTCACAGCCCCCTGCCAGCCCAGCCCCTCACTCACTCTGGGTTGTTTCCCTGGTTCTCTTCGCTGTCAGGAGGGGAGCCAGAGAGTGCTGCTCCAGGAGGGAGGTGCTGGGGCTGGAGGCCTGTCCTTCCATACCGCTGGGAAGCCCACCCCGAACTAGTCGACCTTTCCCCAGTGGGTGTGGGGGGGCAATGACAGATTTTGTTGCCCAAACAACCCCCAGTCAGGGGGTTGCAATGAGGCACATTGGGGGCGCCAGTTAAATGCAGGTTTTATCAGCCCAGGGAGGGGCTGGAGGGGCTCGGCCATGGGCTGGGCGACCCAGAAAGGGTACTGATCGGCCATGGGAAAGAGCCGCCAGGCAGGTACCAGACGGGCTCCCTGTCAGCACCTGGCCACCAGACTGGGCTACTGGGACCCGGGAAGGCCAGTGACCTGCCAGCGAGCAGTGGATGGCGGGAGGGCAGCTATCCCCAGCCCTGGCTGGTCACTGACTGGTAGCGCTGCTGAGCCGCTCTCACTAAGCTGCACCTGGGGTGCCCGGTAGGGGAGAGGGATCCACCAAGCCACAGTGACAGCCACAGACTCGGGGACCTTTCCCACGGCCCCAGTGCTGGCCCGAAATTCAGAGAAACGGAGCCACCCCAAGTTCCCCTAGAAAACAGGGCTTTGAACCCTGAACCTTCTCGCCCGACACCAAGGGGCAGAGAGGCTGGCTGTCACCCCCACCCCCTCTCCCTGCATATCCCCCAGCTCCCCCCACTCTTCCTCAGTCCCCCCAATGCCCCCCAGGCCTCCCTCTTCCCCAGCCCTCTGATATCCTTGCCAGAACCCCCGAGTGTCCCTGGGCCACCCCCACATTTTTAACTAAATTCAAAGGTTTCTAGACTATTAGAGAATCAGCCAGACCCAATTTCTGTCAGACTCCAAAAAGGGACATGGGGCCCTTCCCCTCTAGGGGGCACCGATCCAGATGGGGCCCCAGGGACAGGAGGTGGCTGGTTTGGGGGTGTGGGCACAATGGGGTTCAGCAGCTCCGTGTGTGAATCAAGTTTGCTGGGGCTCAGTTTCCCTCGCCGGCAGGAGGCCGAGGGTTGGATGGTCCACAGGGACCCAGCCCATCCCCGATTCGGGGATACAGAGGGCCAGGAGCCGGGGGGACCCTGTCATACTCACCTGTTGTCCCTCGTGACAGAGGGACTGCGGGACTTGGAGACCTGCAGCACCCCCCCACACACACCCCACAGCCTCTAACATCCCCCAACACCCCCCATGCTCCCAACTCCTGCCCCACAGCCTGTAACACCCCCCAACCCCCATGAAACACCCACACAGCACATAACACACCCAACATCCCTTGCAAAACCACACAACACCCGCCCCACAGACTGCAATATGTCCCAATACCCCCACAACCCCCATGCTCCCAACACCTGCACAACCTCCATCTACCCCTAACACCTCCACAGCCTGTAATGCCCCCCAACACCCCGTGTAATACCCCACAACTCTTGCAACAACTCCGACGTCTCCCAATACCCCCTCCAGCCTGTAAAACACACACACACACACACACACACACTCCCCTGTAACTGTGCAGGGTCTGCCTTTCCCATCCCGCTTCAACCTCCTTCTTCCATCCCCCCATCCCACGTTTCCTCTATCTCTCCATCCCTTCCTTTCCCATCCCCCCGCACCCCTCCATCCCCCTTCCTCTATCCCTCCATGATCCTTTCCTATCCCCCCGCACCCCTCCATCCCTGAGCCTTTCTCGCTCCCCCTTTCCTCCCTCTTCCGCTGCTGCCCCCGCGCCCACCCCGCGGCGGGACTCAGCCTGTCGCTCTCCTCCGCCCTTGGTTGTCTCCTTCCCTCGCTCGGCGGTGCCGGCGCTGCCCCGGCGGCTCGCTCGCTCTGTCGCTCCCCCGGGCGCTGGCGGTGGCGCTCGGCCGCTCCCCGCGTCTGTCTCGCTCCCCCTCTCCGCGGCGGGGCCGGTATCGCAATGCGGCGCTTGTCTGGCTGGAGCCGCGCCGGCTGCCGGGCCGGCGGTGGGGAGGGCGGGGCGGCCGGGCCAGCAGGCAGCGACGGCGGGTGGGAACCCGCACCCTCCCTCCCAACTCCACAATGACACTCCACCACAACACGCACCTCCACCGTAACCCCCCAACCCACAAAACACCACCAGTACACCCCCACCCCAACACGGCACCTCCCCCGATAACAACCCCCCACACCCCACAGATGACACCACGAATGACAACCCCCCCACCCACAACACGCACCTCCACCGTAACACACCCCCACACCCCACAATAACACCCACCCAAGCACCCACAATGACACCCCACCACAACTGGCACCTCACCGTAACACCCCACACACCCCACAATAACACCACAATACACCCCCACCCACAAACGCGCAACTCCCGTTAACACCCCACACACCCCACAATTAACACCACAATGACACCCCACCAACACGGCACCTCACACCGTAACACCCCCCACACCCCACAAATAACACCACAATGACACCCCACCCACACGACCACCTCCACCGTAACACCCCCCACACCCACAATGGCACCACAATGACACCCCCTACCACCAACACGGCACCTCCACCGTAACACCCCCCACATCCCACCAATGACACTCACCCAACACACAATGGAACACCCCCACCACAACACCGGCACCTCCACCTAAACCCCCCCACCCACAATAACACACCCCACCAACATCACAATCTGCCACCCACCCCATAACACTGCACCTCCACGTAACACCCCCCACACCCCACAAATACACCACAATGACACCCCCAACCACAACACGGCACCTCCACCGTAACACCCAACCACCCGACAAGTAACACCCCCACCCAACCCACAATAAACCCCGACCCACCAAACACGCACCTCCACCGTAACACCACCCCCCAACACCCACAATTACACACCTCCACACAAAACCACAATATACACCCACCCACAACACGGCACCTCCACATAACACCCCCACACCCCACAATAACACCACCCAACACTCACACATGACAACACCCCACAACAACATGCACTCCACCGACACCCCTCACACCGCACAATAAACACCCACCACAACACCACCCACATAAAACAAAACCCCACCGCACAATACAGCACCTCCACCGTAACACCCCCCATACCCCACAATAAACACACCCCCACCCAACACCCAATAACACCCACCCAACACCACAAAACACACCCACCCACAACACTGCACTCCACCGTACACCCCCACAACCCACAATAACACACCTCCACACAACACCCCCACCACAATTAACACCTCCACAACCACGAGACTCTCCACCATAACACCCACACCACACAAACCCCAACCACAATGACCACCCCACCACACACGGACCTCCCACCGTAACACCCCCCAACACCACAATTAACCACCCCCCCAACATACACCCAATGACACACCCATCCACAACATGGCCCTCCACCGTAACACCCCACACACACACCACATGAACACACCCCCCACAACAGGCACCTCCACCTAAACACACCCCCCACACAACACCACATAACACCCCCACCACAACACATATCTCCACCGTAAACACCCCCACAACAACACCACAATGTTGCACCCACCCACAACGTGCACCTCCACCATAAACACCCCTCTACACAACCAACAACACCCCCCACAACACAGCATCTCTACTTGAACACATCCCACAACCAACACCAACCCCAACAAACACACTCACATAACACACACACACAACTCCCCAATACACCTTCCACAAAACACCACCCTCATAACACCATCCACACAACTACACCTTCCTGCTACAAATACATCCACACAAACACAGACCTACACCACAATAAACACACCTGCATTATAACACCAACCCCCACCATAACACCCCACAACCAGAACTCCACCATACAACACACCCCAACACCCCACCACTATAACAACCCCCACAAATTCCCCCCCAATAACACACACAACACAAATCACCACCACCATTGAAACACACACATCACACATACAACATGCCACAATACAACACCTCACCACCAAAACACAACAACACAGTACACACCACAATAACACACAAACACAATATCACCACCATAAGACACACACATCACACATACAACATGTCACAATACAACACCCCACCACCATAACACAACACCACAACACCACAGTAACACATGAAACACAACACTCCACTAGTACAGTACACACACAACATCCCAGAATATCCCACAACCAAAACAACACACCCAACACAATAGCCCAACACCATCACACATCCACCACAATAACACACACTCACACCCTCACAATATCTCCCGCATCACAATAACATACACAAACTCCATAATATCCCCCACCACCATAACATACACATCACAATAACACAGACACAATATCCCTCACAACATAATACTACACATAACACACTCACACCCACTATAATAGATGCACAACACACACAGCATGCACACCCACAACACCCCCATATCCATCACAACACACACCCATCATGCATACTTATCACAACACCCACACCAACCATAACATATAGACACAGAATACAATACCCCCACACCCACAACACATGCACAACACACATTCTTCATGCACACACAACAGGACAGTACCACACACAGCACACTACACAACATCCACTCCCACTGTGGCACAATCACAACACCCACTATGTACACACAACATGAGATTCCTACATATACGACACAGCTTGAACCCACCACACAAAGTCACAACAATACTGCACACACAACACATCCCACTGTAAAATACAGCCACACACACAGCATGACAGAGCTGCTAACCACACATCCCCTGCACAACTACACAACACCAAACAAATACACATACCTGAACACACTCACAATACTGCACAACTACACACACCACAATGTCACACAATTATACACAAGTGGATACAAGAATCACATACAGGTAAAACAAGACACCAGCGAAACACACCTATATCCCCTGTTCCCACCACACACAATACTGTTCAACCACACACACAAGACATGACAACATCTCACAGCCCAGCAGCGCCTCACAATCACATCTTCAATTCCCTGACTGCACAACACAAACACGCACCACCACAACACCACACAATCCTAAACATCCCAACAACCACTTCGCCCATACCACTGCACAACTACACACAATTCCCTGACCACACAGCACACACAATGCAGCCATGTCTCTGCATGCAACCCAGGAATTAACCTGGCCAATCCCCAGCCACAGGAAGTCCCGTAGGTTAACCCAGCCAGTCCCCAGTGGCAGGGATTCCTGTGGGTCAGCCCTGCCAATTCCCAGTGGCAGGGAATCCCATGAGTTAACCCAGTCAATCCCCAGTTGTGGGGAGTCCCATGGGTTAACTCTGCCAATCCCTAGTGGCGGGGAGTCCCACGGGTTAACCCTGCCAATCCCCAGTGGCGGGGAGTCCCATGGGTTAACCCTGCCAATCCCTGGTAGCAGGGAGTTTCGCAGGTCATCACTGATAATCATATCTCACTACCGCAAATTACTGCATTACTCACCTCCTCTCGTTGCTGCTCCCTGCTGGCTGGTCTCCAGGCTGAGCGGCGCCCCAGGGAAAGCTAGGAGGCTGTACAGTTATCTCCTGTGGGTGTTATTCTAAACCATACAACCTACTACCTCAGCCTGAGGCACGCAGAAGAGCCGGGCCAGGGAGAGGGGGTTCGAGTCAGGCACGGCTGGGGGTCTCGGGATCGGCTGGGGGAGTGGGAAGGAAGCAGCCGAGAGCAGCTGGGGAGGTTTCTCCAGAGGCGTCGCCTGTCTCTGGGTGGAATGATTTGGTGGGTTCTTGACTGATTGGCCTTTCACCTCTAGGGGGAGCTGGTCCTGATCCAGCCCCAGGGCGGGCGGCTGGCAGGCCCAGGGGGACAGGGAATGGGACATGGGGTCTTTCCCGTCTAGGGCTGGTTCTTATCTGGCCCCAGGGAGGGGGGCTGGCAGGCCCAGGGGGACAGGGAATGGGACATGGGGCCTTTCCCATCTAGGGCTGGTTCTGATCTGGCCCCACGGCAGGGGGCTGGCAGGCCCAGGGGGACAGGGGATGGGACATGGGGCCTTTCCCATCTAGGGCTGGTTCTGATCTGGCCCCAAGGCGGGGGACTGGCAGGCCCAGGGAGACAGGGAATGGGACATGGGGCCTTTCCCGCCTAGGGCTGGTTCTGATCTGGCCCCACGGCGGGGGGCTGGCAGGCCCAGGGGGGCAGGGAATGGGACATGGGGCCTTTCCCATCTAGGGCTGGTTCTGATCTGGCCCCAGGGCAGGGGGCTGGCAGGCCCAAGGGGGCAGGGAATGGGACATGGGGCCTTTCCCGTCTAGGGCTGGTTCTGATCTGGCCCCACGGCGGGGGGCTGGCAGGCCCAGGGGGGCAAGGAATGGGACATGAGGCCTTTCCCATCTAGGGCTGGTTCTGATCTGACCTCAAGGTGAGGGACTGCTGGGCCTGGGGGGCGGGGAACGGGACATGGGGCCTTTCTCCTCTAGGGGGCGCTGGTTATGATCTGGCCCCATTCTGGTGGGCGGAGTCTATGGCTCAGAGGGCGGGCCTGGAATGCTGGTGGGCGGAGTCAACCCAGGGTTGGTCTCCAGATGTCCTGGCCAGGATCGACACATACCCACAGACTCGAGCTTGTGTGAGGCAGTCGTACCGCAAGTTCGGATCTACGGGTTTATGGCAACCGGCAACGCCGTGGCGGGACCCAGCGGCTGGCAGTCCCGGCCTTGGACTGTGACTGCCAGATAGCAGGGGTGAACCTGAAAGGGGGTGGGAGAGATGGCTGGACAGACAGAGGAGTGTGTATGGGGGTAGATAGATAGATAGACTGATAGATAGATAGATAGATGGGGTGTATGGGGATAGCTAGCTAGCTAGAGGGGGTGGATGGGGTAGATAGATAGATAGAAAGACAGACAGACAGAGAGAGGGGGTGTCTGGGGATAGATAGATAGATAGATAGATAGATAGATAGATAGAGAGATGCGGTGTCTGGCGATAGATAGATAGATAGATAGAGGGGGTGTCTGGGGATAGATAGATAGATAGATAGATAGAGGGGGTGTCTGGGGATAGATAGATAGACAGATAGATAGATAGAGGGGGTGTCTGGAGATAGATAGTTAGATAGATATTCAGTCTTGCAAGGAACAAATTTCTCAACTTGGAAAAACAAAAAATGTTTTTCATTCCTATATTTAAAACAACACAACACACCCAGAGCAGGGAACAGAAGCCAGGTGTCCTGGCTTCCAGCCTCCCTCCTCCCCCTCTGTTCTAACCCAATAGGCCCCACTCCCCTTCCAGAGCTGGGGAGAGAACCCAGGAGTCCTCTCCCAGCTTTTTTCATTTAATTCTTTGACATTTTCTGAGATTCTCACAAATACCAGCGACTATTTCTATGGTTAACAAAGCCCATTCCTTGTGCCTCCGTTTCACCCTTTTTCTCGTAGGAACTTGCCCTCTTTCTTCTGCCGATTGCACTCCCCCTGCTGGGCACGAGGGCAAAGGGAGCACCTGCCTCGCTAGAAGCGCCCTGGAGACTCCAGATTGGGTGATGGAGGAAGGTAAGGTCGGGGGGCGGGGACGAGGGGGGGAAACAGTCTGTGAACAGACGCGGCGGGGGGCTCTGCTGCTGCAGACTTCTCTGTCTGCGGTGGTGGAAGGGAGCAAAACTGAGCTGTGTGGAGAGGGGTATCCTAGACGGGAGCCAGGGTGGATTCGCCGGGAGGTGTGGTAGGGTGCAACGCGATGGATGGTTGTGTGTGGCCGACGGTTGTGTGTGGCCGATAAGCATCGCAGAATAGCCTAGGTGCGCAGTGTGGTGCTAGACACCAAGACTCATGGGCTCGCCGCACCAAGACGCTGGTTTCTGGCTCATTCCAACCACCCGGAACCCACTAACCCCATGTCCTAGGACTGCAGAGGGGTTCCCGGGTCGCTCCACCTCAAACGGGCCCTCACACCATGGGCAACCTGCTTATGCTGCACAATCTGCTCTGCCCGGCCTGTAACTGGGCCACTCGGCACCCCTGTCCCAGCCCCACAGCACCTCTCGGCCGGGCTCCAGAGAAAAGAGATCCCCTTCCCCACCCGGTGGCTCATATCACATAATATAGACTAGTGACAGACGATATTTCAGTTTAGGCGTGTATTACATATCCTGACGTATAGTAATATCGACTAGGTTTAAGCATTGTTAAATACAAACTGTAATATAAACCCATATGGTATATTAATGTAGTGTATGTTTAAGCATTGTTAAACCTAACATAATATAAAAACTCTTACTCAGTATTAACATAAGTATTGTTAAATTAAATGTAAAATATAATATAAAAACATATACAGTATCTATACACTATATTTAATTTTATATTATAAATTTGTACAGAAAAACAAGTCCTATATTACTGTAATTTATGTTTAAGGATAGTCATAACATAATATAATATAATATAGACTATCTATATCCTATATTTCATTTTTGGTTTTATTCTAACGGATAAACATGCTCTATATTAATATAAACTATGTTTAAGCATTGTTAATTAAATGTAAAAAATAATTCAAAACTCACTCAATATTAAATTATGTTCCAGTGCTGTTCAACTAACTGTAAAATAGAAAACCTCATGCTATCTATATACCGTATTTCATTTTATATTACATATTCTTATAGATAAAATTCTATATTACTGTGAAGTGAGTTTAGGCATTGTTTAATAAATATAATATAATATAATGTAATATGTAGCTTAAACATCATAATCTCTGCATACTGAATCTATCTCAGTGTTAGAATAGAAAACATAAAATAAAAATAAAATAAAATAAAATAGAGACACCGAGTGATGTAAGGTAGATTTTATGGGATGTTATTTCTATTTTATAGGCTAAGCCATCCCTCAGTGCATTTACACACAGTTATCTGGTCATAATGTAACAATGCTTAACTATACTGGCCCTTAATGAAGATCATGTTTATGGGTAAGACCCTGTAATCTACGAATATCAGCTAGTGCTTCTATTGTGTTTCTCACCAGCAGCTCTCAGACCACTTCACAGTCATCAAGGTATTTATGCTCTCAGCATTACAATGGGGCAGGGCTGTGCTATCACCCCACTGTACAGATGGGGAAACTGAGGCACGGAGGGGTTAAATGACTTGGCCAGAGTGTGACAAAGTGGGAAGTTTTACTCATATTTTGATGAAGCCCGTGTGTGCCTCAGTTCTCCTCCCCCCCACCCCCGTGACCTGGTGTGGGGGAGAAGATTACATTCACTCTCCGGGCAGGCCAAGAGACACAGGTGTGTACGTGCCACCCAGCTGTCTGAGAGGGGAGGGAACTGAACGGGTCCCTGAATAGACAGTCCAGGATTGGTCCATATCAATGGGGAATCGGAAGAGACAATGGCAAACTCACTTGCCAGGACAGGGCCACCCAGTGGGGGATGGATCTCCCTGCCGCTGCACAAGGAGCGGAGCAGAGAGGGCTAGGGGGCGGGGGGGGGCAGAAGGGTAGGCTTAGGAGGGAGTCTGGGAGCTGACTAAAGCAGGAAGTCATAATTCCCCTAATAAATGACTCTCATAACGTACAGCGCCTGGCGCAATGGGGGTTGGGGCCAGCACTGGGGCTGCTGGATTCTACTGTAATACCCCTAATAAATAGCACTCATAATGTATAGCTCCTGGCACAATGGGGTCCAGGGCCAATACTAGCACTGTTAGGGGCTACTGTAATACTCCAAATAAATAGCACTCAGCGGGCATGGGAGCTAACCCAGACTGCCAGCTGCCCAGCTCTGACTCATGTCCCTCCTATGCTGTCACACCGGACAGCCTGACGCAAGCTGGGAGCGGTGACTAGGCTGCACCCCCAGCAGGGACGACATCACAGAGGGGAACTGGGGGAGATTAACGCCCCCTAGGGTACCCCCCCAGTCACTGCGCCTGACAGCCCAGCCCTGCCGCTCACTCCCAATCTGCAGCCCCCTGCTAGCCCAGCCCTGGGCTCCCCACAGCCCCGAGTTCCCTGCCCAATGAATCCAGCCCAGTGCTGGGTTTCTCAGCCTCACACATCTGTGAGCATCTCCCCCATATTTAGGTCTGAGATCCCTGGCTCTGGGAAGGAAGTGGAGTCTAGTGGTTAGAGCAGGGGGGCTGGGAGCCAGGACTCCTGGTTCTCTGATGATAATGATGTCTGAGGTCCTATGGTTTCCCCCAAGTCCCATGAGGCTCCTCCCTTATCCCTGCCTCCACCAGAATCATCACCCCAAATCCTGAAATGCCCCCATGAGGGAACCCGTCTCTCGTCACTCCCCGTGCAAGACCCCCTGCCTCCCAGAGGAAGAAGCAAGGGAAGAAAGGAGCAAAAGAGAGGACAGAAGCAGAAAGGGGGAACGAGAGGGACCCCCACCACGGCTTACCTCGTCTTTTCAGTCACTGGCCATTCTGGGGGGGCAGACAGGACAGACGGATGGAAAGAAGGATGGGCTGGGCCCCTTACCACACGCCTCAGACCTCACCTCCAATGTTTGGGGGGCAGATTTTTGGGGGGGGGGAAAGAGAGCGTGACCGCCTCTCTGGAAGGTTGGGGGGCACAGCATGGATAGACGGATGGACGTGGAAGGAGATGGGGGGGAGGAAGGAGAAAGGAAGAACAGGGGGGGGCGGGGGGGGCGCTGCTAGGGCGTGAGGGAACGAAGCAGACAATGGAAAGGAGCGACGCAGACGGAGGAAAATGCCCAGAGCTGGGCATGGTGCCAGCTCCCTCACGCCCCCCCCGAGGCTGTGGGCACCGCTGCCAACACCCTCCCCATCCATCTGGGTGCCTCAGTTGTAATGGGGGAGCATGAGACTACGGGGTCTGGGGGGGCTCCCTGGGTACAGACTATGCCACAATGAGTGACGCCCCCCCACATACACCCAGCTTGGGGGCAGGGGCCATTCCAGGTGCGGGGAAGCTGTGTCTGTCTGTCATGTCTCCCCTAGACAGTATGGGCGGGGGGGCTGCTGGCATGGCTGGGCGCATTGTCATGGCGACTGCTGCCATTGTCTGGCCAGCAGGTCGGTGCCCGCCTCCCCTCCCCCAGGCTGTAATGAATTCACATCACCGCATGCAGCAGACACCCCCCCTCGGCAAGCGCCCCACCAGAGACACCTCCCAGGCCTGGCAGACAAACACGATCAGCCTGAGAGCATCTGCCCCCCTCTAAACCAGCGAGAGCCCCCGCACCTGGCAGCCCCCCTGGACAACCCCCCTCCATTGCCCAGAGCCCCCAGCTACCCTGCCAAGTGCCCTAGCAGCCCCCTGCATAGAACAAGGTGGGGTGGAGGACATGGGGGGATGGGGAGACCCAGTCTAAACCACCCCCCCACAGGGAAATGCCTCTCCTCAGGGGGGCTCTTCCCTTCCCCCATCAGGACTCCAGCTGCCACTCTCCACCCCTGGAGGTCAGTGGGGTAGGGAGGTTGGGGGATGGGTTAAGAAGGGATAGTCGATGGAGGGGGCAGGGTCAATGGCGAGGGGGGTCCCCCAAGGGGGTGGGGCCAATGGACGGAGAGGCTATGAGGGCTCAGTTTCCTAAAGAGGAGGAGTCAATAAGAACATACCATTAGGGGGTGGGGCCTATTGGGGGTGGGGCTGATGGGACTGGGTGGGTGGTGAATGGGGCAGAGTCATTGGAGGGAGGGGCCAATGGGAGTCAATTCCATAAAGAGAGGAGTCAATAAGAGCATCCCATAAGGGGGTGGGGCCTATTGGGGGTGGGGCCAATGGGAGGAGGGTCCTTAAGGATGGAGTCCAGACAGGGGCGAGGCCAATGGTGGGGCGGGGGGGCTATGAGGAGTGGGGGTTCCTTAGGGTCCTGCTCAATGAGGGGCGGGGTCTATGGCAGGGTTCTATGAGAGGGAGGGGCCTATGGGACTAGGATTCCTAAGGGGGTGGAGTCAATGAGGGGAGGGGCCTATGGGGGCGGGGTCTATGGATGTGTTCTATGAAGGGGAGGGGCCTATGGGAGTGGGGGTCCCTCAGAGGTGGAGTCAATGAGGGGAGGGGTCTGTGTCTGTGTTCCATGATGGGGAGGAGGTAAGAGGGGGTGTCAGTGGGGGACCTTCCCCTCCCCCTCAGCCTGTCCTGGGGGGAGCGCACCCCCCAACGGGCTCAGTCCCTCCCCCCTCCGCGCCACTCAGTGAAAGTGAAAGAACCGGTCGGCTGCCAAGGGAACCTGGTTCCCTAGCAACGGCCTCCGGGTGCTTGGCAACGGGCCAGGCACCTCCCTCCGTGCCCAGCAACCCTCCCCTTCCCCCCCTGCCAGTGCCCCTCACTCCCGACCTGCTGCCCCTGCTAGCCTAGCCCTAGGCTCCCCCCAGCCCTGCCAGTGCCCCTCACTCCTGACCCGCAGCCCCCCAGCTCTCCCAGCCCTCATTCTGCCAGGGCCGAGCCAACGTACAGGCCTGCAGAAGGGGCGGCAGGGCTCAGGCGTTCTTGGCTTCTCTCCTGATGCTAGAAGCTGGGATTAGGGGGGTGGGGGTGAGGTGGGATTGGGGGGGCAGGGACCCCTCAATCTTCAGACCCTTTCCACCCCCCCGCAGCCAATGCCACCCTGTCTAGACCGGCGTCCGGATCTGACCCTCGGGGGGAATTCCTGACAAGCTGATCCATCACGGACTAGCCCTGCAATGCAGCCCAACACTAGTACAGCAGAGGGGTGCCAGGGCTCGGCTAGCAAGGGCTGCGGCTCGGGAGTGAGGGGCACCGGCAGAGCGGGCGAGGAGGCAGAGCTGGGCTAGCAGGGGGCTGCGGGTCGGGAGTGAGGGGCACTGGCAGAGCTGGGGGGTGGACCCAGGGCTGGGATGGCAGGGGGCTGCAGGTAAGGGGCCCAGGGAGTAAGGGGCCCAGGGAGCAGGTGCAGGGGTGGGCCAGGGAACCTAAAATCCTCCTGGCATCGGAAGGGTTAACCCCAAATTGTCCCACTCCCCAACTCTCCAGGCTGGGGGTGGGGTGCGACCAACCAGCCGCCATTTTGTATTCGGCGCCCAGAGCGAGCTGCCCCCCCACCGCGTCCCTCTGTCCAGCAAAGGCTCCTGTCCGCCCATCACACGCTTTCCCTGCTGTGATCCAGGGATCTGAACAAATGGGGGTCCCCCCCTTAAGCCCTGCCACTGCCCCTCAGTCCCAACCTGCAGCCCTCTTGGCTCCCCACTCCACAGCCCTGCCAGTGCTCCTCCATCCCGACCCGCACCCCACTGCTCCACCGGTGCCCCTCTATCCCGACCCGCAGCCCCCTACTAGCCCAGCCCTCGGCTCCCATCCACCGCTGTGCCGGTGCCCCTCACTCCCGACCCGCAGCCCCAGCTGAGCCAAAAAGGGGCGACGGAGGAGGGGGGAGACGCTCACCCTGAAATCTCCCCACGATGGGCCCGAGGGCTCCGGCTGGGTCCCGGGCGCGGCCGAGCTGCGGGGAAGAAAGGAAGGAGAAAAGGGGGTGAGAGGAGGAGTGGAAGGATGGCACGCGGGGGCCGTGGGGCTGGGCAGGGCTGCCAGGCAGTGCCCGGGGGGCGGGCGGGGAGGGAGGATGGCAGGGAGGGGCGGTCCGGCTGAGGGGGGACTGTCGGACCAACCTCAGTGCCAGGGATCCGGTCGGTGCCAGAGAAGGGGGGGGAGGAATGAAGGATTGTGGGTAACAAGAACAGAGCTGGGCTGGCATCCAAGGAGCAGCCGGCCCTGTGGTTAACTCTCTCCTCCCCCCCCCCGGGGGCGGATCGGCAGCGCCCGGCTGGCCCCAGCCTCGAGCCCCCAGCCCCCCATGGCATTGGCCCCAGAGACCAGCGCGGGAGGGCAGTGGCGCCTAGTGGTTGCAGGGGGGGAGGCAGGCTGGCAGCCAGGACTCCTGGCTTCTCTCCCCAGCTCTGGGAGGGGAGGGGAGGGGAGTCTAGTGGTCACAACGGGAGGGCTGGGAGCCAGGACTCCTGGGTTCTCTCCCTGGATCTTCATTAGTTCTGCTCAGCAGGTTTTTGGCCGGGCTTGGCTCAGCAACTGTGGGTGGCTTCCCTGCTGGCCTGTGTCCTTCTGAATCCTGTGGGGTGGGGCTGCGGAACCTCCCACCCCCACTGCCCCAGGAAGTGTGGGGTTGGGGCGGGGCTGTGAGGGAGGGGGCGGGACTTACAAGGATACATTTGCCCTCCCAAAAGGAAAGTCGCTTGTCACCAGGGTGACCAGATGTCCCAATTTTATAGGCACAGTCCCGACAGTGGGTTTTGGACACTGTAGTTAACACGAAAGCCAAGGGTGTTGGGGTTAGACTCAGACTGGCCCTGTGCGGATAAAACACACACAAATGGTTGTGTTGACACATCTGTCTGTCTACACTTTTGTGTGATACTACACAATCATTGTGTTGATGTGCCTGGCTGTTTATACGGTTGTGTGACACTACACAATCGTCATGTTGTAGTGCCTGCGTGTGTGACACCCCAAACGCATGGTGCTGATGTGCCTATGTATGTTTGTGTGGACACACTTGTGTGACATGTCACAGTCACTGTGTTATTATTCCAGTGTGTGCATGCACACCTGTGTGATACTACACAATCCTCTCAAAGTGCCTGTGTGTGTGGACACACTTGTGTGACCACACAATCATTGTGCTAACGCTCCTGTGTGTGGAGAAACTCATGCGACACTCCACAATCAAAGAGTTGTGTTAACAGTCAAAAGTGTTATACACAAATGTGTAATGCAGGCCACACTCACACTGCATTGTGTTTCACTGAGTTAAAACGGCCCTGTTCACAGGACTGGGTGAAACTGTTCCACCATGTTTATATCATCCCGTGAACAGGGGTGAATTAACCTCAGGCCAGGGGTCCAGACTCTAGTGGTTAGAGTGGGGGGCTGGGAGGCAGGACTCCTGGGTTCTCTCCCTGGCTCTGGGAGGGGAATGGGAAAGCAGGGGGGGCTGGGAGGGAGCCAGAACTGGGGTGGGGGGTGCCCAGGGCTGGGCTAGCAGGGGCCTGAGTTGGGACTGAGGGGCACTGACAGAGCTGGGGGGTGGGAGCAGAGCCTGGACCAGGAAGGGTTAATGGGGGGGGCAGGCTCTGGGCTGTGTTAGGCCCCGTTGTCATGGCAGCAGACTGTCTTGCTGGCTCTCCCTGACCCCTCAAGGGGCGCTGTTGGGGGTCTCATAGGGAGCAGGGGATGCGCAGAGATGGCCCACCCCCCCTGTGCAATGCACAGACACATATTGCGCCTCGCACAGACCCCTCACACCACAGTGAGACGCAGAGCAACACAACGACACAGCCATACACAATAGCACCCAGAGAGAGACCCCACAACTCCATGACATCCATCGAGAGCAACACACCGACACACAGCCTCCTGGCCACGCGGAGACACAGCATCACAGGGGGGCACAGGCCGAGAAAAGATACACAACGTAGCACCGAGATTGGGACACAACAACACTGGGCTACCACAATGTATTGAGAAACAGAGACACAACAACGGAGAGCGAGCATGTGTGCACACCACATAGCACACATACAAAGCAGGCCCATACAAGCAGACAGACTCACAGTCACACACACAGCAGGTACAATGACACACCAAGGCCAAAAAAACAGTCAAAACCAACAATGTGTGTGCATGTACACACACATACACAGAGCAGGGCCCGACCCCTCCAGCAGGGGGCAGCAGGGGGACACGCACGGACACACACACACACACACACACACACACATATTAGGGGTGCAACTTCACCCTCCCAGGCTTTGCCACAAGAAATAATCTGGACCGTTTTTGGGCCCAGGGCCTTTCCCCGCTACAGGGCATCATCCCCAATCTAGCCCCAGAGTAGGGGAACTGGCTGTCTTGAAGCAGATAGGACTGACTCCTAGCCCCCCCACTGCTCTAACCACTAGGCACCGCTCCCCTTCAAGAGCCAGGGATAAAATCCAGGAGTCTGGGCTCCCAGCAACCCCCCTCACTCTAACCACTAGGCCCTGCTCCCCTCTAAGTGCTAGGGAAAGAACCCAGAAGTCCAGGCTCCCAGCCTCCCTGCTCTAACCACTAGAAACCACTCCCCTCCCGGAGCCAGGGAAAGAACCCAGAAGTCCGGGCTCCCTGCTCTAGCCAGTGTGGGTGGGGGGCATTTCTTAAAGCAACAGCTGCTGACTAATGACACCTGAAGGAGTCCCCAGCACACCCTGAAAGGACACAGGGTGTGGGGAGATACTGGGGACCCAGGTCTAGGGGAGGGAGGTCTGGCTGTCTGGAATAGCCACTAATATGGCTGGATCCTGGAATGACCCCCCATCATATCCCCTCCAATTCCTCAAAGAACACCCCCCAAAAGAATAGATGTGCCTGGCCCTTTAAATCACCCCATTGGCCTTGAACTTTTAACCCTTTTGCGGGGGTGGGGTGGGGGGAGTTGAGGCCTTACCAGCTGGTTATCCCAGCAAGGAGCTCCTCCATTACACTCCCCCCATCTTTCCCTCTTCTCCTCCTCCATCTCCACCCCGTCCCTTCCATCCTTTCTTCTGCCCCCCCCCCCTTCCACTTCTTTTCATCCCTCTCAGCCTCCTTCAACCTCTCCAGCTCCACGGCCAGCTCCTTCCCTGGTCAATGGGTGGGGGGGAACAGATCTGAGTGGGGGCAGGGAAGTGGGGGCTGGAGAGGCTGGTGCCCCACCCCAGAGGTGGCTGCATCTCAGCGGCAGACAAGGGGGCCCTGTATAACCAGGCCCAGTGCCCTACCCTAGAGGTGGCTGCATCTCAGGGCCGGGCAAGGGGTCCTTGTCTAACCACCCCATGCCCCACCCCATAGGGGCCTTATATGCATGGCATGGCAACATTGCCGAAAACACCTGCTCAGTGTCAGGCAACGGCAACACAACTCTGCGCCTGTAACACAACCAGACAGCAGCACAGTTGCTCAACACCACAACTGTGGTCACGTGACCACAGCCAGCCAGGGCTGACACCTCCCTGTGCGTAATGAGAACACACCCACAGCCCACGCCACTGCTGTGACACAATGGCAAAACCAGCGCACAGCACCGGTACCACCCTGCCACCGGAGCTGTGCAGCAACACAACCATTGTGTTGCAGTTACAACACAATGGAGCAGCACTGCCATCCTATAACCACACAAACACAGAGCAGGGCCTGTCCACTCCAGGAGGGGGCAGCAGGGACACACCCACACAGAGAACAGGGCCTGTCCCTTCCACCAGGGGGCAGCAGGGACACACACAAACACATACACACACACACACACACACACACAGAGCAGGGCCTGTCCCCTCCACCAGGGGGCAAGCAGGACACGTCGCACACACACCACAACACACACACACAGCAGACAGCTCGCCTGTCCCTCCACCAAAGGGGCAGCAAGGGACACACAAACAGCACCCAACACACACACACACAATTGCAACCACAGAGCAGGACGATCCGATCCAGAAAAAGAGGGCAAGCAGGGACACCCATGACCCACCGAACGACACACACAGAAAAAGGAGCCCTCCCTCCAGCAGGGCAGTAAGGGACACACACACACACACACACACACACACAGAAGGACACACACACGAGAGCAGGACCCATCGACAAAACCCTCCACTCAGGGGGAGGCAGCGAGGACAACAAAACACCACACCACAACACACCGCCACCAGCAGCAGACACTGCCAAATCTCCCAGCCAACCCCCTCCCAAATCCAGCTCACTTCCCCAGGCCGAGTCACCCCCACCCCAGCCCCCTAGGGTCAAAGGTCACAGAACCAGCTGGATCAACCAGAGCGTTCAAGCAGAAAATAACATTCCCACTCCGACCCCCACCACCAGCTCTGCTGGTGCCCCTCACTCCCGACCTGCAGCCCCCTGATAGCCCAGCCCTGAGCTTCCCCCCCCACTAGCTCTGCTGGTGCCCCTCACTCCCGACCTGCAGCCCCCTGCCAGACCAGCCCTGGGCTCCTCCTCCAGCTCTGCAGGTGCCCCTCACACCCAACCCAGGTTCTATCCATGCAAAGAGAGGCCAGAAATGGGGCTAGAGTGGGGGCAGTAGAGGGAGTTTAAGCTGAGGGGGGGTGGGGTAGAGAGTCATAAGGGATGGGGGGGCTGCTCAGAGCCCCCCCTCTTGATGCCCTTCATTCCTGACATGCCATCCTCGCTCCTTCTCCGCCCTCCCACAGCTCCCTCCCAGGTCCCAGAAGGTCACATTTCTAAGAGGCTTCTGGCTCTGACCCAGACAGTGAAAGTGAAGGGGGGAGGTGAAGTCTGAGATCGTGAGATTGTGTGTGTGCAATTGTGACAGCAGTGTGTGCGACTGTCACTGGGTGTCTGTCACTATTTGTAACTGTGTGGGTGTGATTGTGAACATCAGTGTGTGTGACTGTGAGCATGTGACTGGCAGTCATGCAGTGCGATTGTGTCTAATTTGTGAACATGTGAAACGGTCACCATATGCAACTCTGTGTGTGTAGTTGTGAACAGCATTTTGTATGACTGTGAGCATGTGATTGTGAAGTTTTGCATGCAGTTATGTCTAACAGTGAGTGTGTATAATTGTCACTGCAAGAGTGTGCAATTGTCATTGTCAGGGTGTGTGACTGTCACTGTATGTAAATGTGTGTGTGGCTGTGATCTCCCATGTGTGCAACTGTCACTGTGTGTGACTGAGTTGGTGTGATTGGGGCAGTTCATGTGTGCGACTGTCACTGCATGACTGTATGGCTGGTTGTGACTGTTCATGGGTGCAATTGTCACTGTGTGCAAGTGAATGTGTGTGACTGCAAACATCTGATTGTCAGACTGTCACTGTGTGAAACTGTAAGTCTGATTGTACAACAGTGTTTAACTGATTGTGTAACTGAGTGTTTAGGTGACTGTGTGTATGTGTGCACGGGCCCCTCCACAAATGCACTTGTTTGATCACCCACCCACACAGATGGAAGTACACACTCCATCTGCAGACACACAAACACCCTACACACATATGCACAGAGCTACATGCGCACTTTCCCTCTCTCTCTCTCTCTCACACACACACACACACAGACTCATCCCCTTCAGCAGGGCAGGCAGGAAGGCACATGCATGCACACACACACAACAGCTCAGTGTGCATGCACATATATACACACTGTGTGTGTGAATGTTTCTATGGCTATATGTAATGGGAATGTGGCAGTTATATGAACCCAGGAGTCCTGGCTCCCAGCCCTCCCCCTCCCCCGCTCTAACCCACCAGACCCTCCTCCTCTCCCAGACGCTATGATTTATGCACAGGCGACAGTGCTGGGAGCGACCCCTGACCCTGCCCGTGACCTCTGACCTCGTCTGGCTTCACAGACAGTCTGCACCTGGGACTTGCTCCCCCTTGACCCCTTAATACCCCCCCACCAACCGCTGCCAGACGTTAACCCTGCGAGCGCCACGGCCCTGCACAGGCTGCATCTAACCTGGCTCTGGGAGGGGAATGGGGTCCAATGGGGGGTGGGGGCTGGGAGCTAGGACTTCTGGGTTCTCTCCCCAGGTCTGGAATTGGGGGGGGGGGGGTGTCCGATTCCCTCTCTGATCACCTTCCCCCACAGAAACTCCCCACGATCCTCTCCCCAAATCCCCGGCCGGATCTCCCAGGCGCCGGCTCAGATCTAGGGGGGCTGAGGCAGGAATGCGGGGCAAGGGCTGCTCAATTCAGCAGGGCCACCCGGAGGGGGAGCAAGTGGGGCAATTTGCCCCGAGCCCCGCAGGGGTCCCCACAAGAATATAATATTCTATAGTATTGCAACTTTTTTATGGAAGGGGCCCCCAAAATTGCTTTGCCCCCTGCATCCTCTGGGCGGCCCTGCAATTCAGGGAAAGTGGAACCTGCCCCCCCAAACAGAGCCCCAGGCTCCCCCCTCAAAGGGAAGTCCCTCCTCATCCTTTCCTTGACCTTACCCACCCTCCCCGAAATGTCCCGTCTCTGGGAAGTTCAAGTTAAAATCATTAACCCTTGTGTGAGGAAACAGTGCCCCTCACTCCCGACCTGCAGCCCCCTGCTAGCCCAGCCCTGGGCGTGTCCCCCTAGCTCTGCCGGTGCCCCTCACTCCCGACCCGCAGCCCTTCCTGTGGGGAGCCAAGGATCTCCCCTCCCACTCTTTGTAACTGCAGCGTGGTGCATCTTGGGAGGAATAAATTATATTGCCAAGGGATAAGCAGAAATCAGGCAGGGGGGTTGTTACATACACTGCCTAAAATACACCCTCCCCCCACGTATATTCTGTGCTGACCCCTTTTCAGGGGTGTCCTCAGCAATATTCATTATACAAGAATATTCAGCCAGCCTCAGGAGGAAAAGCCAGCAGGCCCCATCACCTCCCATCCGCCTCTGAGTGCTCTAACCACTAGACACCACTCCTCTCCCCGAGCTGGGAAGAGAACCCAGGAGTTCTGGCTCCCAGCTCCACCTGCTCTAACTACTAGATCCCACTCCCTTCCTGGACTCCCCCCCCACCCCATTCTCCAGTGGGTGAGCTGGACCCCAATGTGTCTATCTTTCGGGGGAGGGGGGGGGACTCTCTGCTCTCCCATCTGCTTCTTACACTGGCATCTCATCTCCTCCCCCACTCTCCACCTTCATCTGGCCTTGGGGTCCCTCCCCACTTGGGATGGATCAGCCCAGGCACAGGGATCTGCCCGCCATTTCTCCCCCCCCCAACAGAGATTCTTCAGCATCAGATCAGAGCTAGACCCCCCCAAACTCTCCCCCAGCTCAGTGTCTCCCTTTCAGATCCACCCCCCCACCAAACCCAGCCCCCCAAAATCAGAGAGACCCCAAAGTTTCCCCCTCCACAGCTCAGTGCCAATCTGGGGGGTCTCCCTCCATCGACCGCCCAACTTAGAGAGACCCCAATATACTCCTTACGCAGCTCAGTGCCATTCTGGGGGGTCCCCCTTCACCAACCCCTCCCCCACGATCAGAGACCCCCCATAACCTCCCACCCGCATCTCAGTGCCAATCTGAGGGGTCCCCTCTGGATCATCCTGACCCTCATGTTCAGAGACCCTACCTCAGCCTGGTGCCAATCTGGGGGCTATCCCCTTCCCCCCAAATTCACAGAAACTCCCATAACCCTCCCCCGCAGCTCAGTGCCATTCTGGGGGGGTCCCCCTCCACCAACCCCCCAACTTAGACCCCAATATACTCCTTACGCAGCTTAGTGCCATTCTGGGGGGTCCCCCTCCACCAACCCCTCCTCCAGGATCAGAGAGACCCCCCCATAACTCCTCCCCGCAGCTCAGTGCCAATCTGAGGGGTCCCCTCTGGATCCCCCTGACCCCCATGTTCAGAGCCGTCCCTCAGCCCGGTGCCAATCTGGGGTCTATCCCCTTCCCCCCAAATTCACAGAAACCCCCATAATCTCCCACCCCACAGCTCAGGTCCAGTCTGGGGGGGTGATCGCCGCTGGATTCCCCATTTACCCCGAGATTGGTGAGAAGCCCTCATAGCCCCGGCCACACAGCTCAGTGCCAAGCAGGGGGGTCTCCTCTGGCCCCCCTCCCCCACCGAACCGAGCCCCCCCCCAAACCGCATCCACCTACCTGCTCCTAGCGCCAGCGGCGCCGCGACGCGTACATTGGGGGTGGGGGGACGCGGTGCGCGCCTGGGGGCGCCCCCCTCCCCACCCCATGGAGATGAACAAAGAACTCAGGGCGGGGGGGGGAGGCTGCCGTCCCTCCGTGCGTCTGTCTGCCCCCCCTTCCGCTCCGGCTGTGCTGGGGGGCTGGGATCCCCCCATCCAACACCCGCCCCCCGCATCCTCCGGCTCCTCTGCGCGAACTTGACCAGCTCAGCCGCCGCCGCTGCGCCCGGCTCCCCCCCGGCCGCAGCGCCTCCAAGGGGCCTGGCTGGGGGAAGC